>NW_026930646.1:0-42567 GCF_032062105.1 Saccostrea cuccullata
GGTACCAGATATTTACACATTCAAATCCCAGTACTTTAACTTTCCTACCTCTTACAAATGTCTGATTATAACATACCGACCTGTAACAGGTACCAGATATTAGCCCACCGACCTGTAACAGGTACCAGATATTTACACATTCAAATCCCAGTACTTTAACCATCCTACCTCCTACATATGTCTGATTATAACATACCGACCTGTAAAAGGTACCAGATATTAGCTCACCGACCTGTAACAGGTACCAGATATTTACACATTCAAATCCCAGTACTTTAACTTTCCTACCTCTTACAAATGTCTGATTATAACATACCGACCTGTAACAGGTACCAGATATTAGCTCAATGACCAATAGATTTCTCTCATATTGGCTTGTTTATTGGTATTTAAATTTTTAGCACCTTTTAAATCCCTCTAAAAAATAAAAATTTTCAAGGTTGTTAAAATTTAATTCAAATTCAAACTTTAATTGAAAGTTTTCAACAATAGTAGTTGGCTCAGAGTAATCTGCATACATATAAAAGGAATATCTATGCTTTTTATATATTCTGACGTAAATATTTCCTTTATTTGAACTGCAAATGAAAAAAACAAAATCAATGAGTTTTCATCAGCACTTTATTTTCAAATAATTTACATCTTTCTTGTGTCCCTTACTTAATCTTTCACTAAAGTAAATGCAATATGCCGTAAGGTTGAAATACTTAATGTTCATTTAACATCACTCGATCTCTTCACCAGTGGTAAATTTATTTGGACATCAAGGAAATAACATTTGATGAAGATTTTAATATTGGAGTGTATGTATTCAATTTTCAATATCTTGTACAAGGCATTTACCCTCAGAAAAAAAATAAATCACAACAGTGTCAGTGAACAGGAATCATTGCTGCCCCACTTATGTTTCACAATAACTTTTATATAGCAACGAAAAGTTATCAAAATATAAATAGTAATGTGACAGATTTTACAAAGAAATTCCTCTGAGAACATATCATACATGATATATAGTACAAGGATCTCTGCAACCAATGCTTTCAGTGTACACAACCATTTCATTCATTAAAATGGAGTGGAGAGCCTGAAAATTTAGTTTCATTATGCTGAAAATTACATTAATATAATTAAATCAAGAAAGCAAAGCATTCACCTAAATCCTTTTTCAACATGCCTGATGTAATGAAATGAAATAAATAAAACTATACAAGTAATAAAATGAACAATGAAATGGACATCAAGATTTTATACATACATACACACACAAATGTAAAAACGGTATGTTATATTACCTGGTATATGCATATGCAATATTTCGTTTGTTTTACTTTTATAGTTAGGAAAATGTCAGCCTACCTACTGTTCACCGGATCAACTGAATTCTTACAGGAACTTAACTTTTCCTTTTCTTTAAGTATAAAATCATAAATCAGACTAGTTTCAGTATTTCATATTAAGAAACAAAGAAGACTACAAAATAAAGTGGAAAAATTGAAATATATGGGAAGGGGACAACTTTGTTAAAAAAATAAAAAATTAATAGTGGAACCAGGTTTCTTTGTTAAAACACTTTGCACCTGTTAGCAACCAAGTTCGGAAACACTAATTTTAGCATATTCGTTATATTCAAGGTCACCAAATTATTGACCTTGGTGCTATTTAAAAGTTAAGTATGCAAAGTATTCTAAGTCAATGATAAACAAACTTTAGATGGGAAGATAAGATCCACTTTTTAATATAAACATGTATATTCATATGTTCATTAAACAAATATTTGAGCTTTTTCTATAAAAAGGATAAAGACAAAAATAATTTAACAACAACTCTATGAAATCTTAAAAACGTTTATACCTCCAAAGTTGCAATTGATGCAATCACCCACCAGACAAAATCATTTTTGCTAGAACTATCTTATTTGGAGTTCTAATCACCTTGATGAAGGAGTGACAATTTTTACAGCTATGAATACAAGGAGTAGCTCACTCCACAACATGATTCAAAAAGTGGATCTATAACAAATATCAATCCAAGATATTAACAATTATTGTGCATTACAACACCATAAAATTGACATTACAAACTAGAGATTTACATGTAAACATTGATTTGCATTATAGACATAAATTCATGAACTTTATACAGCATATATTTGATTTAACATATCACTGAAAATATATAATACAATATGTACTCTCTATCAATTAATAAGCAGAATTACTCCAATAAACATAGCATTGAAAACTTGAAACCTAAATATAACTAATCAAACTTAAAATAGTTCACCTTGCCTTTCTGAACAATATCAACATATCAACACGCTTCTCCACTTTTAGAAAGAAAGAGTAAGCTTTAAGTTGTACATTTATGCTTACTAACAGATAGTTCTGTTTCAGAACATCGTTTATCTGACTCTTCATAGGGCAGTCCGGTGCTGAGGCAAACCAAATATGTCACTGCTTCTTTAAGTATGACAAATTTGAAATACTGATGTCCCATTCTGAAAACAAAATCATAGAGTAATGAAAGAACATGAAACTCACCTTGACAAATGTTATCAGTATTAGTGATGCAAATCTCATGTCAATTTCTTTTAGCTCATGTGCATCCTGAGATCAATATCCATGAAATTTGGTTTTGGTAGAACTAATAGTTTCTTTGGAATGAAACTACTCCAAATATTTAAGCTGGTCACAAATCAAGATATGTTCCATTCACTTCCAACATCCCATGCAAGTTTCCATTTTTATAATCATCAAATATGCAAGTTTAGTTCGGTCATATAATTAGAGCTCATCCAATACACATCCTGGTCTCTTCTTTGGAAAAAGTAGGTCAGATCCAGAAACTGAAGCAAGTCAGTTAGTGTTCATCACCCGATCTAGGTGGGACTTAAAGGGAACAGACTTGCTCCTAAAACTTCAACCGGGATGCCAACCCTAACTAAGGGGGTATAGCAAAAGATCAACTTCGTCGATGAGATCTTAAATTCAGCTAAGGCTTTAAAATGATATAATTTTTTAAAAAAAACATCCGTTTTCTTCTCCTTGAATCATTAAAATATAAGTACATCAATGAAAACTCCTTGACATCTTAATTTTTCTTACGTCAGACAACTTAATAGATCAGAGTAGGACAGGACATCTACTGCATAAATACTGGGTATATAAGAAGTTTCACTTTCTTGAACCCAATGGTTCTTGAGATAAAGATTTTTACTAGTTCATAATTATCTCCGCTTGGAAGAATGTGTGGCCCTCCATTTGAACAAACTTGAATTCTCTTAACCCAAGGATACTGTGAGGCAAGTTTGGTTGAAATTTGACAAGTGAATCTGGAGGAGAAGTCAAAAATATGAAAAGTTTACAGATAGATGGATGCCAGATTAAATGTGATCAGAAAAGTTTACATGAGCCTCAAGTAAGCTAAATAGGATATTCTTCTAAACTTACAAAGGGTACTCGATGAAGATCTTCTCCAGTTCTTCATTGTCATAGTTTTTAAATGAAGAGTATCTTGAGAAGATGGATCTGAAAAAGAAAGTATTTGTCTTTCCTTGAAAATTGTAAAAGAGAAAAAAATTTTATTCTCTGAACAAAATGAACAATTAAATACTTGAAGATAACTGTGTACACCATTCATTGGTTTAACACTAAGGAACAAAAGAGATTTTTAAAAGAATGCATTATCACTATATAATCAATAGAGCCCCGCCCCAACACTATGACCACATATATGGGGTCATTAAAATTCAAATTTTCAGTAGAGGGCTCAATGCTTTTTACTATAATCCCAACATTTTTAATGGGAAATGTCCAAGCTTAAAGAAAGATGACATTTTTAGCCGGGCTCATTGCTCGTAGAGCAATGCCCAGCTTTTGTGACGGTGTTCAACCGGAAATGCTGCTTCATCACGGCATAATCATATTTATGCGTTAGAATATACTACATTTCACCTTTGAGGCAATACAAACACTGAATTAATTTTTCAAAGTTATCTGAAATTGTCAAAAATCATTATAATAATACACTTTCTGTCGTATTCTTCGATTAATTTATATTTGTTTAAAATATGCGAAAGGTTTTCATTAGGTATCACTGTATGTGTCATATTCTAAATAAAGGTCTAGTGTACAATCAGGCTAACACAAATGCAAAGAACATCATTAATGACTTGATGTACGCTTTGATGCAAAACCCCCCGCTGAGGACACTTCAGTGCATAATCATTTGACCTTAAATAATCCTGCTGCATCAGTGTTAATTTAATTTACTTCTGTTGGTACATGTATATAAAACCCCGAAACAATACATGTGATAATATTTTTGGCTGTTAAATTCTAGCTACATTTTATCTAATTTTTAAAACTTTTTAATACTATATGCCACAAAGATATGTATCCTCTCAATGTCTGAGCCGGCTTGTTTTAAACTGTTATCGCGGTCTTTGTTCATTACCCTGTAAATGAGCCCATCATTCAGTACTTCTGAGTACTTTGATATTTCATGGTTTTAGCCCCATCCATGAAGCCCAAGGGGGGGAAAGAGCCATGAATTTCACATTTTTAATACCCTTCATCCATTTTATACCAAAAATGGCTGAAATCAGTTTAGCGTTTCAGAGAAGCTGAACAAACAATTTAGGCTGATAGTCAAATACATATGGCAAAGGGTCACCTGAATAAACTCTACTCTACAAATCACATACCCTGGTAAAAGTTTGTTAGTGCACATCCTTTCTCCAAGTACTTCTTGAAGGTATTCAAAATCCTGCAGAGAAATAAAATGAGAAATAATTATTTCCAATATCTTGGTTTCACAATTCATAAGATGAAAGTTTGTGCTCAGTTTTTAAAATTAATCAAAATTTTGGTAATAGTATATGTTTATATAATGCAAACTGTTTGTCCTTTATTTGTAACAAGAGGCTCAGGGGCCACATTGCTCACCTGAGGAATTTGCTACAAAAAAGCATATATCAGATCCTAACTGAAAGTTTACTGAGTTTAGGGGGCTTGAATTTTAACCTCCCAGGGGATCATGGTTTGAACAAACTAGAATCTACACTACCTGAGGATGATTCCATATAAAGATCACTATTTTAAAAGGTTTCCCTATATATTCCTATGTAAAAATTTGATCGGCCATTTTGGCCCCACCCTACCCCCGGGGGTCATAATTTGAACAAATTTGAATCTACACTACCTGGTGATGATTCCACATGGGTTTCATCTTTCCTGGCCTAGTGGTTTTTGAGAAGAAGATTTTTTAAAAATGCCATTAATTTTTCTCTAATTCATAACTAGAACTGTCCAAACGGGACAAAATACCCCCTGCTGGGTTCTTCTGAAGAAAGTTTTACCATAATAAAGATATGTATCACACACAAATTGAAATTATGAAATTTTTCTACTTTGAAATTCCCCAAATGACCTTGGGTCAAGGTCATGACACACCCTTGGGTCATGGGCAATCTTTGAAAGAAATGAGAACCTACCAAGTTTATCCATAAAAGATATGTATCAAACACGAATTATGAAATTTTTCTTCAAGTTTCCTTGAACTTCCCCAAATGACCTTGGGTCAAGGTCATGACACATCCTTAGGCCATGTGCAATCTTAGTGTATAGTATTAGATTCTAATGTCCCTCTGTAAGAAAGATAGTGACTGGACACGATTGCACAGAGACTGACGGACAGACAGAAAGACAGACAGGGTAATTCCTATATACCCCCCCCCCCAAACTTCGTTTGCAAGGGGTATAATAATTATCTCCCCTTGGAAAAGGGCATGGCCCTTCATATGAAGAAACTTGAATCCCCTTTACCAAAGGTCACTTTGTAGCAAGTTTGGTTGAAATTGGCCCAGTGGTTCTTGAGAAGAAGATGAAAATGTGAAAAGTTTACAATGACAACGACAACAGACAAATTTTTATCAGAAAAGCTGACTTGCGCCTTTGGTTCAGGTGAGCTAAATAAAAAAATGACTGAAAATTTCTTTTCCTTTAGTAATTGATGCTAATAATGTTTTGCTTCTAAAAAACCTAAATGATGGCCAAAAATGAAGAGATACATCCATTAAAACAATTTTGTGTAATGCTGTGGCACCTTATCTTTTGATTCTATCCTTAGTTAAAACAAAAACCACTCCTTCTTACCTCTGGTTCTATATATTTGGCCCCAAAGTAATACTTTATGTAATTTTCTGTGTATGTTTTTTCTGGGCTTTTAATGAAATCATGGTGACGTTTATGATCACCTTCATCACTGAAAGAAAAATGAGAAATCATGAATGGTATAGTAAATTTTAATAATTGACATGATATTATGATAACTATATGGGCTCATGAATATAGAAGAATATCATTATGGCTAAACATGAAGAATTATAGTGGAAAAAAAGATAAATAGAAAGGTTGAGATTTCAAACGTGCACGTGTACGGGTACGTCTAGAAGGGGATTAAAAGAAATTCTGTGTGTATTATGTCATCACTTTTACTGACGTCAACATTGCTACACGTTCGTAAAACTTGTAGAATGGAATCTACACTTAAGTGATAACGTGTAGCTTCAATAATAAAAAATAACCAATATAAGTGTGAAAATGTGATTTTCATAAATTATATAGGATGTTTACTTTCACGAGCACTTATTTTCATTGTTTTGTTTATTAACTGACGACAAAAACTTTCCAAATAGTTGAAATAGAGACACTGATCGCTGTGCACAAGTACATGTTACACATCATAAAAATCTCAATAGACAAAGTAAAAAAAAAAACGTATATGTGTACGTCAGAATATATACAAGTACACGTACCCGTACAAGTTTAAGATCTCTACCTCTCTAATGCCTTTCCATTAAGAGCAGTGTACAGCTACAAAGAATAAAAATTTGATACAATTTACCATTTGGTTAGACTGCAATTCATCATCTCTGATAAAGTATTTACAATGTTGTTGACCTGCAATATAAAAAGACTTGTATGAAGGAGATAAATAAGCATCAGAAATTCTACCTATATCATACATTTTATGCAAAATGTATGGGATGCTTCATCCCAAGCATGATCACACTTCTGAATTTTCAAGAGTGTTTCTTTATGTCCAGTGAGTGTTTACAAATTTGTAATATTTGAAGTTGTTACAAGGTATATCAATGTTAATTATCTTCATCCCTTTTCATAAAATGCACTTCTCAAACATACTAACATGTTTGGCAATGAACTCCATATTCAGTTCTGAAAAATGAAAATAAAAATATAATCAACATTGCTTATCAGTTTTCAAAGATTTTATCAAATGTCTTTATAGTCAGTTTATGTGCATGCTACCAACTATATGAACTAGAACTGTCCAATAGGGACAAATACCCCTCGCTGGGTTTTTCAGATAAGGTGCCAATTCAAAAATACTTTATGGATCTAGAGATGTTCACAATTTACTTAAAAAAAATTTGCAGTAAATATAATTGCTCATCATGTATCTTAATGAATGAAACAAATGTGCAACCAAATGAAACATCAATACTAATACATTGTAATTCCATTGTAAATTTTTTTTTTCATTTTATTTTTTTTTTTATTACTGCATTCAAAAAATATACTGCAATTATGTGTTATATCACTTTGCAAACTGATTGTTGAAAAAAAAAACCATTATACAAAATCAAATTAATCTTGACATATCTATTTGAAATGCATTTTGAAAATAAAGAGCTGGTCATCCAGTAATGAAGTGCTTTGACAGACAATAAATTACAATTAAGAGAAAAAGAGAAGAGAGATCTTTATTTCTTGTGCCTTATTCCCTGGAGATAGATAACACACGCTTGATAAGAGATATGCCTTAACAACTTCCAACACCAAACTCATTAATTTATCTTTAACTGGATGCATGTCCAGACATTATTCCCAAAACAAATGAAACTAGAAAACTGACCAGTCAGCAAGGGCCCCGCCATGGGGTAGAATTAAAAGGGTGCAGCTTACGAAATGATTAAAAAATCTACGAAGAATAAGCAACAGCAACTGTATTCTTAAAATTTCAAGATAATTCCTGAATATTCAAAAACCTGAAAATAATATCCTTGTATTTACATTAGACAGTGAAGAACAACTTAACATTGAATGTATTAAAACAATTATGAAGCTTGTGTTATATAGAATGCCAGCCTTCAATGAATGCAAATATCATGAAGGTTTGACCTTAACTTCAAACAAACAGCAGTTGCAGACAAAGGTTCATTAATCTTAAAGATAAAGAAAAGCCTATTAAATTTTCTGCAGCAGGCTAGATAATTGATCCCAAAGGATTAATTGTACCTCTCTCATCATTTTCTTCTAAAGTTACAATATTTAAAGATTTTTTTCAGTATTAATGATAGAATGGGGTTTTTATAAAACTACCTTAAAAATTAATTAACATTAAGTGAAAAAAGTGAATAAATAAATCTTTTTTTTAATCTACGAGGGTTGATCCAAAAGTAATGTCACAACTTCGATAAAATTTCTCCTAGTCGACCTAAATTAACAAAATTTTACATGATGGAAGTTATATATATTTTAAATCAGTCCTGAAAAATTCAAAATAAAATGACTTATACTTTTCAAAAATATCGAATTAAACACAGAGTGCAATTATGGTAGTCGCCGCACCTAAATAACGTCATAAAACGGATATGCGCCGTCACACACTTTTAAAAACGCCTTCTCATCGTTTAATTAAAAAAAATGATATTCACAAAACATTCACATATTTTATTTTCTTTAAGAACAATTGGCACCAATTGTACACTTTTTTATAATTTAATCCTTCATCAAAATTCTTTGAACAATACCATAAGACAAACTTAAAAGTGTCTCATATCACTCAAACTGCCACGAATCTCTTTTACGCGACAACGTCGACGATATTGAACGTTTCCACCCGACCTCCTATCTTTCGATATTTCTGTCCCCAAATGATAATTTATTTACCTATTACCCGCCCAGAATCTCTGAAACCATCTATGAAGAAGTCTCTCGTTGACATTCTTTCGTCTGCGAGTTTGATTTACCATCATAACTGTTTCTACTTGTGATTTCCCAATTTTGAAGGCAAAATACATTACAACTCGTTTCGGTGTTTCATTCCATTTCGACATTTCCTTTCTGCAGTACATCAGATATAAACAATACTGTTTATGATGAAAAAAAAACCAATGCTGCCATTTAATTTTTAAATAAAGATTAGAAAATGTCGTAAATTTTGTCTTTTAAAATATTGGACGGTTAGACGATTTTTTAGATACTTTTTTAAATGTGTTTGTCTTTTTTCATTCTAACAATATTTACTCTAAAACGTGACGTTTAGTTGTGACGCGGCGACACCCCCTATGTTTAATGTTTAAAAAATCTATAAAATGAATTCAATTGAACATTATTAAATGAAAGTTTCAATTTTGATTAGATTTATGATTATGCATCTTTTGGTGCATTATATTTGATAATATGACGCCAAATATTAAAGATATGGACACAGTGACATTACTTTTGGATCAACCCTCGTATTTCTTGTTTTTAGAATTCAATGAGATCATAACTATTAAACAAAAATAAATTGTAAAAATTTATATCTAAATCCACATTTCACAGTGTTCATAGCATTCCAAATTGACTTAACTTCAAAACAAACTTCATTTGCAGACAGAGGTGGTAATTCATCTCAATGTGACAGATAAAGATAATGCTCTGGATTTTCTTCAGGAGGAAAGCTAATTAATCCCAAGGGACTCATAGCCAGCTTTCATTTTACAATGGGAACATCTTCAGCAGTTATCTCTCTTTACCAATGCATTCTAAAGTTAAGGAATCTACCCCACCACCCCAGCTCCAAACCAGGGGACATAAAGAACCAAACTTAGCATCAAAATATGTATTTCTGCCTACTGAACTACCATACCAAATTTGTACTTGATTGGGCAACCATAAAAAAAGTTGCCTATTCATTCTTATGCATAGTTAAGGAATCTACCCCACCACCCCAGCTCCAAACCAGAAGACACTGAGAACCAAACTTAGCATCAAAATATGTATTTCTGCCTACTGAACTGCCATACCAAATTTGAACTTGATTGGGCAACCATAAAAAAAGTTATTAGAAAAAAACAGAAAATTTGTGGACGGAAGACAGACAGACGGACAGACAGAGTGATAACTATAAGGCACCCGCAAATCCTTGCGGGGCCCTAATTACATTATCTTCTGTGCAATGTAAAAACTGTTTTTAACATGTTATGATGTTTCTTTTTTTAAGTTCATATGAGTAGTTTTAAGCTATAGTATTTTTGAACAGATATTCTAGATTCTATATCTCAAACCTTATACATGAGCCCAAAATGTACAAGTAAATTAAAATAAAAAATAAAACATGTAAAATGCAAAAAAAAAAAAATTAACAAAAAGAGTTGAAAATTCCAGGTGCACACCTTCATATGGTGAATAATAAGTGTACAAATATTTAGATTAATCCTTGTAATAGTTTCTGAGAAACGGTCAAGACAAAACCACAAAATAGAAATGAAAAAAACTCCTGTTAAAATTCAAAATAATGATCCAATTTAGATGAAAATATCAGGTGAACAATTTCATTTGGTGAATAATATGTGTACAAATTTTCAGACAAATCCTTCCAATAGTTTCTGAGTAATGTTCCAGACAAAGTTTCTTCCACAGACAGACAGACGGACATGGTTAATTCCAATATACCCCCCCCCCTAAACCTTGTTTGCAGGGGGTATAATTATTGTAAACCTTTTGCACATGTTAATCACACTGAAAGCTAGCATTTTGGTGTTTTTTTTTATTATTTGGAATATGACAGCTATACAGATGAGTCTTTTAGAAGAATGAACTATGCCCTTAGGGGTAAAATTGTGATACTATCACATAATTTAACTTTCTTGGTACTAAATTGTCTAATTTTCCCTACCAGAATGACTTGTTGAACCATGTCTAAATGATGGATTGGTGTCGTCATAACAATCCAGCCTTCCAATGACAGCAACACCAGAAATGGTCTCTGTAGCTTCACTGTAAATAAGAAATACTCATTAAAGGGGCAGTTTAAATGGGAAAAAAATGAAGAAAATGTGAAAATTGATCAGCCTTTAAACATACTCAACAAGGAGACTTGATGGAGGGTTGGTGTCGTCATAACCATCTGGCCTTCCAATGACAGCATCACCAGAAATGGTCTCTGTAGCTTCACTGTAAATAAGAAATACTCATTAAAGGGGCATTTTAAATGGGAAAAAAATGAAGAAAATGTGAAAATTGATCAGCCTTTAAACATACTCAACAAGGAGACTTGATGGAGGGTTGGTGTCGTCATAACCATCTGGCCTTCCAATGACAGCATCACCAGAAATGGTCTCTGTAGCTTCACTGTAAATAAGAAATACTCATTAAAGGGGCAGTTTAAATGGGAAAAAAAATGAAGAAAATGTGAAAATTGATCAGCCTTTAAACATACTCAACAAGGAGACTTGATGGAGGGTTGGTGTCGTCATAACCATCTGGCCTTCCAATGACAGCATCACCAGAAATGGTCTCTGTAGCTTCACTGTAAATAAGAAATACTCATTAAAGGGGCAGTTTAAATGGGAAAAAAATGAAGAAAATGTGAAAATTGATCAGCCTTTAAACATACTCAACAAGGAGACTTGATGGAAGGTTGGTGTCGTCATAACCATCTGGCCTTCCAATGACAGCATCACCAGAAATGGTCTCTGTAGCTTCACTGTAAATAAGAAATACTCATTAAAGGGGCAGTTTAAATGGGAAAAAAAATGAAGAAAATGTGAAAATTGATCAGCCTTTAAACATACTCAACAAGGAGACTTGATGGAGGGTTGGTGTCGTCATAACCATCTGGCCTTCCAATGACAGCATCACCAGAAATGGTCTCTGTAGCTTCACTGTAAATAAGAAATACTCATTCAAGGGGCATTTTAAATGGGAAAAAAAATGAAGAAAATGTGAAATTTGATCAGCCTTTAAACGTATTCAACAAGTAGATAGAACAGCAGAAGTAGTTTGAATTTAGATATTCTCTATCAATCAAACAAATCCTTCTTTGGACAATTAGATCTATGCAAAAGGGCAAACAAATTTATAAGTTCTCCTTCCACCTACTGATCCCATCTCCTACTTTTCTTCTCTTGAATGGAAAAGGTGCATGGGTAAAAAAAAAAGCACATTCTTAATTTATCTACTGAGTATACAAGGTTAACCTACATCTTTTTATCTTTGTCCTGGTCTCCTCTTGTTTCTTGTTGATATCTGGAAAAAGAGCACAAATAATAATTTAAAATGTTTATGAAAATAAACCACTATAAAATTGTCTTCAAAAGCAAAAAATAAGAAAATGTCAATTAATAATAAGACTCAATTACAGCAATTGATAACACTTCTTTATGATGGAAAAACAAGTATGCACAATAATGATGGCATATTATTAAATAAGGTCTTTTGAAGATATTGGGTACAGTCATTTGAAGTAAATACACACATAATCTTTAACTCTGCTTTACTAATTCATTTAAGGATAAAAACATAACAATATACCCAGTTTTTACATAAGAATAATAGTAATAAACTAGAACAGTGTTCATTGGACATGAATGCCCCGCCAAGTATATATTGGTAATCCAGTATGAAAATTGTATCTATAGTGTATGATTAAGTTTGATAAAAATATCTTCAATGTTATTTTTTATTGAAATTTAAAAAACTGGATATGTATGATAAATTCTCACCAAATCATGTATAGGTGCATGCTTAGATAAAAATTAATCTTTTCTTTTAGTTTTCTTTATATAAATTAAAACAAAGGGATGTGAAGGTCACAGGAAATTGCAAGGTCAAGAAATATTGATGCAGTTGAAAAGCTTGTACATGTACTAGTATGTATGAACAGTATGTATCAACTTATGAAGTTTGATTACACAATCTTGATTGGTTGCTTTAAAACTAAGCTTATCACTGATTTAAGTAAAGTGAGGTAAAGTCAAAGGAAAGGTCAAGTCTAAAAATATTAATGCAGTTGCATAGCTCTCATCAATATCTCGCAGCATATGAAGTTTGATAAATTTTTTTGAATAGTTTCTTTGAAACTTAGCTTTGAACTGTGCTAAATGCAAACTGTGACGGACGGACAGAAGATGGACAAAGACGATATGCCTTGGGCATATTCATGGTGTACGTTGCATAAAAACATATAATAAATAAATTGTGAGTTTTGATTTCTTTTAACGCTGTTTGGTTTAGAGCAATTTCTACCTCCAGGAAACTGACATAAGGTTTAAGTTCATATTGCCCATACTCAAAATTTGACATGTATGAAAGTAATATTGTCAAGGATGAAAGAACTCTGCTTATCATTTTACACATACTGTATTTCAATGGGAACTTCAAAAAGATAAATATCAGTTCTCATTCTAAAGTACATTATGTACATGTCATCTATTATGTTCAACAGTTAATATGACATAAACATACTGGTAATTATAAATGAATAAGTTGCATACAATATAAATTTTGGTCTAATGCCATTTATAAATATGCAAATACACGGTATTCCCATGTTCACTGAATACAGATACTCGATGACTCATCTAGAAGTGATAGCAAGGGATTTAAGACAAATGTGTACATAAAAAAATAGTTAAATTTAAGGTAAGTACCAGAATAGTTTATATAGACTTAATATATGTACAAGTTAGAAAAAAATATCAATTTTACTTGCTTGGGCAATCAAATTATCGTTAATGTCCTTACTCTTTAACTGAAATAAGTCTCAAAGACAAGTATAACAACTCCAACAATTTAACATAATAGAACATCAATAACAACTGTAAGCAGAAATAAAGGAAACAAGAGGCCCATGGGCCATATAGGTAACCTGAGTATCATGTAACAACCTTCCAGCAATTTAACTTGGTTCATGTTTAAATCCAAAATCCATGAAATTTACCATTTTGAAAGAGGCACCATTGTTTATCATAAATATACACTTAGCATGCTTACTTTGGTTACTTTAATTTGGTGGAAGACTTAATGCTGATTACGATTATGCCAACAGTATGACTGCTGGATGTCCAGGAGTAAAGAAGAATAATTTTAAAGATTGCATTAATTTTGGTGCTTTTGGCTCTACCCCTGAGGCCCCAGGAGACAAGGACCACGAAAATCAAAATTTTCATTTCCCTTCACCCATAAATACTATGTACTATATTTTTTGTTGAAATTGGTTGGGTGGTTGCAGAGAAAAAGCTGGAAATGTTCAAATGTTGACGCATAATGCACGAGGACAGACGAAAATAGTTAGCGATAGGTCACTTAAGTGACCTTTAAATACAAATACAAGAAATATTCCTTCACGTCTACCTTCCATGGATATTGGAGTACAAGAAAGAGCTCCTCTTTCTCTTCTGAAAAAATTTACTTAGATTATAATTACTCTGTCCCATGAAACAAAGATGATAAAAATGTAGATATAAATGTATAACCATTTAATAGCTTCTTCATCCCAAATATATTAAGGGGGCCGACTATAGTTTCTATTGCGCAATATTTTGCGCATCATAGTAAAATAAAGGGTATTTCGATTAATTATTAAAATCTAACAAAATTAAGAAATCATGGGTATAAAATGTAATTACAATTTGATAAAACTGATTATTTAACCAATTTTGCAATTGATAGGTAGGTTGACGTCGCTGCGGTGTCTTTATGACGTTATGGTTATCTGGAGCTCTTAAAGAAAGGGGTAATAAAAATATTATTACAGAAAAAGTAATAAACATACGCTCTTGAAATTAAAATATAGAAATTTTAGAATGTCTCCAATATTTTTCTTACATTTTCTTGTGAATCCATTGTTTGTGTCATATTTTGTAGTACTCTATAAAAATAGTAAAATTTGAGATGCCCCCTTTCTTAAAAAGGCGGTAGAATTTTCTGTTTCTTACATATATTGTATCATATAGTATTACTCATAAAATATTATAGTTTTAAAAAAATGCCTTTTGTAGTATTTGTATAATTTGCTTTAAAATGCTATTAAATTTGGCATTTTCCTATATAATCCTATAGTAAATGTACCTGTATTTTGAGACGGTCCCTCAAAAATACCTGGAAGACAGAATTTCCCCAAGCTTTGCATGTACACTGAAGTTGATGTAAATAGTATATGGTATAAAAATGAAGAGTTTCGCTATTGTAGTTTTCACACAATAAAACTATAGTCGGCCCCCTTAATTCAGAAAAGGTATATTGCATATATACAATACTCAACCGATATATAGAAAATATACCTTTAATGGATGTTTCCTCAAATTATAATGGCTTTCTTCTTCATTCTTCAAAAGAAAAATTAAAATCTATTTCTTTTTTTAAATCTATATTGATGAACTACATTCTAGTCCAAAAACTACATCTATACAGTTAAAGAGCATTACATTTCTATTTATTTTAGAGAGCTTGTATCAACTAGAAGTGATTAAATAAAGTGTCTCTTTACAATCCATCATGAAAAAAAATGTTGATTAAAATTTTAAATTTTTGTAGTTTGTAGAAATGTTTTTCAACCATACTTCAAAATTTTCTTTCATTTCGGACATAATTTTACAGTGAAATCTTCAAAATCTTGCATAAAATAGTATATCAAACCAAAAAAAAAAACAATCATTAAACTCTTACATGCACTTGGCTCTAACTTTTGGTCATAAAAACAATAAAATCTTAGCCACAGATTCTATTGTTTTCAATATCTTTCTTGTGATGAAATACAAGTTTTAATAATTACCCAGAAGTTAATTCTGCAAAGTCTGCATTTAAAGTGCTCTGCTTCTTTGATGTCTGCCAAATCTTCTTCAATACAAAATGGCTTAAAATGAAAAGATCTTCTGCATGTGCTGCATTTTATCTGTAAAAAGGAATCAATGCAAAGGAAAAAATAAAAAGTATATGCATCTGCCAAAATATATATATATATATATATATATAATTTCTAATGAAATATTCTTATAAGGTTGGTTAGGACAAAATAAAAAATACCTTATTGACTTTCCCATAACGCAACTGACACTTTCAAATCATGCCGACTGATAAGTTTTTTGTTCTTTTTTATTAAATTCATTTGACAGATAAAATACCTCTTTACTTAAATGATCAATCATGTTCTTTTGTGATTTAAAAGCATTTGTTGGGAACATGAGGGTCATAGTGAGTTAGTTAGTGTTATAAAACAACAGCGACATTTCAAGCTTATATATGCCTTCTGCTTATTAGAGCTCTCCACTTTTGAAACATACTGTTAACATTAACTTGACTAATTTATAGTTGGAGTGGTTTTTAAAACTATTTTTTTTAGTTTCGATACCTACGTGGGCCTGCCTCATGTGCGGATGAGGGAACCACCTTGTGAACCATAATTTTCACAGCATTTTACTTAACTCAAGTTGATTTAATTAACAGTTTGTCCATGTTCCCATGTTTTCTATACAGGATCCTAGTAGTTGTTGTAAATATATCTGCATATTTATCTTGATGAAAAGGATTCAAACATCTTTTATTCAAAGCCTTTCATTCATGGGTTAAACTCCGAGACTATGACTTTGTGTTTGGCATTTCTATCATATTAGATATCATTTGTTTCAATAGATATTGGTTTTTTTTTTTCTATTTCTACATAGTTTTGAAATCTTGTTTCATCTTTCTTGTATGAACAGTGTATATTTCTTTTATAAGACTCTAAAAGACGCTGATAGTAGATTTGAAAAATATATATGATGTTCAGTCTTTGCCAATTTGAGAACCTTGTCTTTTTAACTGTTGGATTTCAATAGTTTTACACTGATGAGTTCATTCAGCAATTCAGTTGAATAATGATTTTGAATTAATTTTCCTTAAGATTTTGCTTATAACAGACATTTTTATCATTCTGTCCACAAATTGCTTTCTTGTTATACTTTTATTCATTTTCCATTAAATTTTAAAAAAACGTATTTTTTAATCTGCTGTCTGTTGTACCCTACTTGAGATTTAAGAGTCGGGCTAGGGGAAACAACGGTATTTTAAATGATGGCCTACAGAAATAATTATTGGCACATATTCTGGGGGATGAATGGAGTCATGCACTAGTTGGTCATGCATCAGTATGAAGGGTTTGCATAAAATAACAAAATGATAACACTTCATGAATATTTAATTCTGAAATTATGGAATACATCTGTGTTTGTTAAAAACTTACACTTTCATCCCCCTCAATGCTTTTTGCACATTTTGGACAACATTCTGTCAGAAATACTGAAATCAGAAAAAATTAGACATAAACATGCAAATTTTAAGGCATTAAAGCACAGTTACATCAACACTTTATCAATACATGTAATTGAATGGATGCTTAAATATTTGAAGTTTTAATAAACATGAATGAATGCTCAAATATTTAAATTTTAATATACATATGACAATATTCCATCGAAATTGATATCAGACAAGTTTTAAAATGTTTGTATGACCTCTTCAATCTGATGATGAAATTAAATTGAGTCAGTAGGTATTTTTGGACTGAATTAATATTTTACCATGACACCTTCTACATCAAAGCTGAATTTTCATTTTTATGTTCCAGACTGCACAATACAAAATTTTATTCCTAGAGATTAATAGCTACAGCCCATCAACTTTTTTTCTGCCTGTCAGTCAAGAGAGTACAGCAACTGAACCAATTTTCAAAGACTCCTGGGCTGCAATACAGCCTTTATTTTTCTCTTTTCTTAATTTTAGAGTAAAACATATATTAGGTAATTAATCCAACCTCATGAAGCACACCTAGACAAATGTTTTCATCAAAAGTATGCACATCTCACATTTTGCTTTACTGTAATTAAAATAAGCAATATGACAATATCCATTTACATATTTTAAGGCAGATCAGTTCCAGTACCTGAAGCAAGTGTAGTAGTTCCATTCCTAGATGCATCACCCATGCAAGTTGGGTCCAGATAGGGCTTATATTTACTTGGGAATGAACCTGCTTCTAAAACTTTATCCTGAGGATGCCCACACTATAACGCTGTCGATGTAACACAAGCTCATCTCAATGAAGAGATGAGCTAAACATCCTATACCACATAATGTACATGTATGATTAAATAAAATGAAGGATACTTATAAGTAAATGTTTTTTCATAATTACCTTTGCCCTCCATTAATTTCAATGCAACAGCTTTTCTCATGTGTTTCAAATCCGCTGATGTGACTGTCATCAAGCATTTCAAATCTCCGGATAGATGTTTCTCTGCAAACTATTATAATCACTTTTCAAATACTTTTTCACATAATACTTTATCATATGCATAATCTAAATCTTCTTCCTGACATGTATGAATATAAGAAATTGTGTTTGTATACATTTCAATAGCTGGATTCAATATCAAAAACTTTACAGTATATACATGTGTATATTAGGAACCTCACCATCAAGCAGAACACTCCACAATTGAAAGCATCTTTTTGATTTGTATGTGGAGTTGATGTGATCCTCCAATCAGAAACCTTTGTCTGGATATTTACTTTCTCTCTGTAATCCTTTTCATATTTCCTAATTAGAAAGATATATCTTGTACATGCATAACTGGAAGAGTATGTTTTACTCCTTTAAAATACTATAACTGCTACTTCTTTCTGTTAATTAAACAGATCCACACTTGATTAGAATACAATGACAAGGTTATTATTCAAATTTGTAATAGAGAGTTAATTACTTTGATATGTAATTAAATACTTTCAAATACATTGGAAATTTTGTCAATTACTTGCAATTACAATTACACTGATTTTTACAATTGTAATTAATTACTCTCAATTACTATATGAACATAACTAATACATTTCAATTACTTTTGTTCCACTTTCAAAAAGCTTGAAGAATTTTTTTATATTTTACCTCATAGAAATTGGGTCTCCCATGGGTTATTATTTGAAAAAATTTTAATCTAAACACTATCAGAGGGCATTGCTTCCATATCAATATAATTAATCTTGATTTTGCCATTCTTAAGAAGATTTCAAACATTTCTCCCTGTATGTATACATGTATTTCTATGTAAAAATATCCTCGTTAATTGATCATTTACCTCCAGCTGCTCAAAATCTTCCGCATCTCTGTTTTCCTTTCACCACAGGGGTTATAGAAATAAAGGATTTCCTTCTTGACTTCCACAATCTAATGACAATTATAATTAAAGTTAAAATATTTACTTTTTTAAAAGAAGAAATATTTTGGTGTAAATACTATAGTGAAAGTAGTACTAGTATATGAAAACAAATGAAAGAATGGTGTGGAAAGTATGAAACCAAAATATACGTGAGAACTTTATATACATACAAGCTTCTGCTCTGCAGTAAATATATACCAAACAACAAAACAACAATACCAGTAACGTCCAGTGGTAGTATCTATGATATATCCCCAATATGACATCAGCATCAAAATCGGATTCCTGTCACAAAGAATAAAAAAAAAAAGTACTCAATTGTAGAATATCTCTACCAACACTGGAGTTTTTCATTCATACATTTCTTTTATGCCCCTAAAATCTAAGATTTGGAGGTACATAGTTTTTGTCCTGTCCATCCGTCTGTTTGTTTGTCCGCAAAAAAACTTTATCTTTGCCTATAACTTCATACATGTATAGGGGCTGTGTTTTTATGATACAACAAAATATATTCATAAGGTCAGTTTCTATGGATATATCTAATTTGACTTCAAAATTGACCTTCACAAGTTTGAAATACAATTGATGCTAAGGCTTTCATACTTCACACATGTATTCATTGTGGCAAGAACTTTCATCTGCTAGAAATATTTTTTACCTTCTGACCTTAGAGTTTGACCACTTTATAAAAAACTTAAACCTTGGCCATAAACAAAGATTGTGCTAAAATTTCAAGTATCTGCAATGAGTAGTTGCTGAGAGAACTGTGACAGAATTTTGGTACGGACAGACGCACGGATAAACAGGAAGTTGACACTGTATTTGAAGAAAAGTGAATCCCACCATATGGCATGCCTAAACAAAGAGTGTGCTGAAATTTCAAACACATATTAGACATAATTGCTCACCTGAAAATTTTATAAACCACTGATGGATGAAAAAAAAATTGTCAAAATTTGAAACAGAAACTGTTTCAATATTCTGTGAGTCAAGACCTTTAGAAAAAAATAAAATTCTGATATAAGGATACAAAAAAAAGTTACGGACAGACACATGGATAAACAGTAAGTTAACATCAGATTCATATAGAAATGAATCCCACCATATGGCATGCCTAAACAGGGTGTGAAAAAATTTCATGCATCTGTGATGAATAGTTGCTGAAAAAACAGCAACGAAAATTTGCTTCGAACAGCTAAACAGACACACAAAGGTAAAACAGTATACCCCCCTCTCCTTCGGAGCAGGAGTATGAATACAATACATTAACAAAATAATTAAAGGCACTATGACATAAGAAATGCACAGATCCACCTGCCTTTCAACCAATTTTCTTTTTCTCTTTGGATTTACCACTATAGGAAGCCCAAAAAAAAAATCGACTCCAGTTTTATTATGAATTGAAGGGCTTTCTTGAAATCAGATTAATATTTGTTATTAAAATATCAAATTTCTATCCTTTGAAAGGAAATAATTCAAGAAGTATAAGCACTCACAGAGCAATCTGACACCTCTGGTATCTGATATGAACAGTTGATGATATTAGTCATCTGTGTTTGATTGTAGTAAATCACTTTTCTACCCAACCCATTATGGACAGTAACTAATTGGGACAAATAACAGTCTAGCACCTTGAAATAAAGGATACAAATAAATGCAATTTTATTTTATCTACAATATCCAATCATTTGTCAATAACTTGTCATTATTCTCATGATATGATCATTTAAAAGTTCACAATCATCAGTTTTGTTACATACCCTGTCTGTGAGGCATTCCTTATCTCTTAAAGAGCGAATGTCTTCATCCATTACCAATTTGCCACACACTTTAGCAACAGGAATGTAAAAATCCTTACCCAAAGACCACAACAGCTCAACAGGATTTGTATTTTCTAAACCAATGATAAAAGAAATTCCATTACTATTTCAAAGTAATGTTAAAGGAAATTTAATTAATGTTTCATAGTAAAAAAAAATATAAATAATAATAAATTTCTTGAAATACACATGATAAGAATTCTTTAAAGCCCATCACACCAGAAGGGAAACAAATTGCACAGGTGTTGAATTACATGGATTTCAGTGTACATGTCTCATAAAGCTGACATTGGAATTCTCAATACATACCATTTCCATCTGCACAAAAGCTGTTAGGTGATGCTGCTGTAACCTCTATTTTGTTGATACCAAGTTTTGTAATACCTGCAATGAATACACATTATTTTACAAAAATGAGTAGTACAAGGAAATGCTTTGATTTTTTTTTTTTATTTAAGGTCTTTCCACCCTCACCATTCTAATGTTTCGAAGTACAAAAACTGCATTTATTTTCATTTAATATATACTCTTCAAAAAAAAAAAAAAAGAAACGCATAGTAGAATCTTAGTGACACATTGAAAATAAAGTTTATTTAGTAAAATGATGCATTGATAAAACAGAAATGTGGTAAGCAACAGGAATACTATCTAAATGGCATAATTACTCAACAATTTTAAAATTAAAGTCAGTTTAAGACCATTAAAGATGAATATCTGGTATGCCCCCAGCAGACACAAATGATAGCCACAAACGGCATCTAATGGAAGCAAATGTGTGTAATAAAACTGCACAGTAATGCTCTCTCGATCACTTCAAATGTAAAACTTTGGTCAGCTGTTGCAGAGTCTGGGGATGCGATTGTCTTTGGCCATTCATGTCAATCCAATTTGTCCAATGCTGCTTTATTTGGATTAAATCTAGCGACTTAGATAACTGTGGTTGAAACAGGTTGTTGTTTCTTTTCATGAATAGGTGTTTCAAACGAGCCATATGTGGCAGTGTATTGTGAGATTGCAATACGGCTCTAGGATGTTGCAAACTTGAATGGTTTCCATGTGTAGCCAGAATTTTGGTTTGCATGTAATTTTTCCATCAAAGTCAATTGAATTCGAACCAAATCAATCTTATTTTCTTATAATACCATTTTCTGTATCATTACACTACAACCACCATTTTTTTTTAACGTCCTGGAGACAGTTATCTGTCTAACATTCATAACAAAGCATTAGCACTCTTTAACTTATAAGAGGCTTTCAGATAAACATTCTGGACTAGTGGGTTACCCATAATGTTAAGCAGTGATGCTGTAGTCATACTCTGTTGATCTGAGATCTCTAAAGTCGATATTCGGGGTGTCGTGGGGTAGGAATAATCCTCTTGCAATAATTTGTAGTCAACTGAAAACGATCTTGTTAGATGATCTGTGCAGTTCAGGGATAGGTAGTGCTTTAGATGATGTCCTTGCATTACATTCATGCAATTTACGTAATCCTCGGAAGTGATGCTGAGCTGCTGATGTCAAACTTAGTCTACCATATTTTTCGCTAACATTGGGTGTTCGATGTTGATGGTTTATGTTTTATAGGTTAGATATGGTCTGTGTGTAACATTACAACCTCTTGCAATTGTAAATTGCAGTACCCATGCTTTCATTTGCCTATTTTCCATTTTGTGCCAGGCAACATTCAGATGCAGCATTTTTTGGAAGCTTCATTTTTCAGATAAAACCAGATTCAAAATATCGAGAAAACGTCCCCTGCTAAATAATTTGTATGAAAAAGCTTGTTCTAGACTAAATCTTTTAAGAATGTGGGGAAATTATGCAAAATCAGGTCTTTTTGTCTGTGAGAAATTTAGAATAGCTGTAAAGTTAACAACTGCATTGGAAAATCATGCATTTTACTCGAATACATAGTATCCATACAAAAATACAAGATATGACAAAACTATCAAACATTTTTCAGGACATTGTTCCTACTATGCGTTTCTTTTTTTGAAGAGTATACTTTCAATTTTTCAATTATTGCAAGAAATGTAAAGGTCTCCATATTATTTAAGATGGGAGACATAAATAAACAGTATATGTCAACAACAAAAATTGCTCATTCTTTGTAAACAGAACTATGAAAACTATGTAAAAACTGGTTAAAATGCATAACTCTGATGCTGAATGTTCCTAAATACTTCCTGACTTATGAGATACTTTTGAGTTGTGAATATCAGGGAAACTGTTTAATACATTGATATGATATATAATATATAAATGTCTGAATGAAAAGACATGAGAATTGCTATTGTTAACATTTTTTTAAAAATTGAATAATTGATTAAAAAAAGACAATTTGCATTTTTTTAAATTCTTTTAATTTACAAAATTTATCAATACAGCTATTGAAAAGCATTCCTCCAAAGGATATTTTTCTTTTAGGTATTAATTTAAAACTTAATAAAAGTTTTTGCAAAAACCAATGACATCATACAGGGCTCTCGATTCTCTATAATTGGGGCCGATATTCGGCCCCATTCCCAACGTGAAAAAGGTACCTTTTTTCCCAAATTTAAGTGTAAAATTTCCCAATGTATGATTGCTTCGAGTTTATTACTGTAACAAAAAAAAGCACATCTTTGACAGTCGTAAAAGCACTGTGAAGATATGAAGGAAACACGTTCGTGTTATGAACTAGTAGTTTGTTTATATGCTGGAACCAGTTTAGTATGAAAATGAAAGTCGTCTGTAGTAAAGTAGGTACGCCTTCTTCATTCACAACATGTCGCAGAATGTGAAGATCTATGATGTCAGTGTCAGGGCTCAAAATTAATGGAAAATACTCTTTAAATGAGAATTAAAATAAAAAATTGAGAGTTAAAAGCGACCTATTGTTGCCATCTTTTGCGAGAAAAAAAAGGTCTTTAAAAAAATTCAGATTACCAAGACTGAATGAGAAGCACTATAGGCCTACAGGTATTTCATTCACTGTTTTGCTATTAGATTCCCTTACAATTAAAAAATAATAGGTACCATGCTCCTACAGTTCATAAATCCCCATAATCTTATCCATTTTGCAGCACTACCTGACTTGATTACTTCCAAAAACGATCGTTTTTTTTTTTATCCGAATTTCCTCCACTTCTTTGTTCATGGTAAATTTATACAATGTTACGTTAGATATTCCATTAAATTATTTACGATCTCTTAATCAGCTTGAGTAAAAAAGTTAAGTAATTTTCCAAAAAAATAATTATTCTCAGTGTATTTAATGATTTCAATTTTAAATTTATAACGATGATTTTTTTAATTACACAACTCATTTACTCTGTATCTGTTCAGATTTCATCTGTAATAAAATGGCCTAAATGCTTCCAAGAGGTAAATTATCTTTTTTATATAGATTATTAAATCTTATATGAATCACTATTAGGACAAAAAATGCTACAATTTCATAGTGAAAAAAAATAAATCTGCTGATATTTGCTATAGTGGTCAAAAAGTTAAGTTTGATCCCTGCAGTACTGTTGTCAGTATATAAAAAAATATTTCTACTAAGTACAAGACAATGATGTATGAGTTTAAATTACGACTGGTAAAAATTTCCCAATTTTTATAAAAACATCGCTTTTTTCCCAATTTCAATGGCCCCGGCCCCAGTACCATAAATGGGTGTGAGAGCCCTGTCATAAGAAGGTGGAATTACCTCATCATAGGAGGGTGAAAAACATAGAAATCAGAAAAGCATTGTGACATACCATCATCTTCAATTGTATGGACCTTCTTGTTCATAGTACTCGTGACCTTTGTCAAATTTTCATTCATATCTGCTTCACCGTCTCTGCAAGTGTCCATCTTCCTTTTTGTACATTTCTAATTTCCAGGAAAAAGAAAGGACATTTACAAATAGGTACTTAATGATATAAAAGTACAAACTTAATAATACAACTGAATATTTGTTTTACCACAGGTCTACTGGTGCAAATTTGGCATTTGAATGATTTTCTGTCCACGTTCTCAGGCCCAATACATGCTTCTCTTCTGTGGAAATATCTGGCACAATTTGTACACCTGATCTAAAAATTTTACTGAAAATGTCAATTAAAATGCCTAAAAACAAAGTTAAGGGATGTTAAGATAGCAGCAGTCTTCAAAATTTATTGCCCAATCCTATTCACAATAACATTTGTGAATAAAATATTGCTTAAAAAAAAAAAATTATTGCCAATAGAATGTTGCTCAACTTTTAAAAAGATAATACTTTGTGAGAAAATAAATAATATTTATAACTAGAGCAAAGCTCGTTGCAAAGCAACAGAATGGGTCTTCCATCCTGTTTGACCGCAAGTAGCTTTCATTTTTGACAAAAATGACAAATAACGCCCCCAAATGGTTTGAATCCTCTAAACTCTAATGCTATTTTAATTAATGCAAAAAAAGTATTTTTTGCTACTTCCGCTTTGACCAGAAGTGACGACGATGGACGGAAAATTACTTTTTATGCTCTCAATGACATATGTTATCCCAAAACTTGTCAAAATAAAGCTAAAATATGCGTTTTCAGACTACTTCCAGTTTGGCCAGAAGTTACAGAAACGGATGTATTTTGACAACTCCAATAGATTAAAATTTATATTTTGAACAACTTTGCTTCTTTGATGTATTACAAATTCTCAATACTTTTAGAGATATTAAGAAAAAACTGTTGGCCCCTGTAGGCCCTTAATTTTAGAGGCCAGCCCTTTTTACAAGATACCATTTGAAAGATCTTGGCATTCAACACTTCTTTTGTTCTACATTTCATAGCAAAATATTTCCAAGTAAAAAGTATCGTAGAAAAGGAGTTAAAAATTTTGAGATTCGCAAAACGACTATTTTCCGGCCATAGCGGGCGCGGGCATGTGGCACTTCCGATAAAAATGAAATACGCTATACATATCTATAGACTTTGGTCTATCATACCTGAAAGTTTCACGTTTTTATCTTGAGCCATTATTGAGAAAGTCTGGAGACAACCTGACGCTTCAAAAATCATAAAATAGACAATATCTCCAAACCGGAAGTGACGTCATCAAATCAGAAAAAAATGCATAAGGTTCAAGTAATGTTACATAAGTCCTGAAAGTTTCATGGAAATCCATCGACCCGTTTTTGAAAATCGCGTGCACAAAAGAATAAGTAAGAAAAAAAAGAATAATAAAAGTGATAAAGAAACCTAAGAATAACAAGGTCTTCCACTGAAGACAGAAGACCTTAATAATTCTTAAATAATCAAGTTGTATATCTTACATAGAGACTGCAAGAAAAAGTGAACAAGCTCACTCACACGAGTTAATTCTCAAATGACAGAAAAAAACTTTGTCTTGAATGAGCAAGAAATACATGTTTATGAACTGAAAGTTACCGATTATCAGTTATGAAAAAATTACATACCTGTACTTCTTCTTTTGTGGTAAATCCACATGTAGGACATGTATCTTGCGAGACTTCAAATATACAGAAGAATATTTAATTAAGGAACAATTGAAAGTATCATTTACATGAATCATATTTTCAGAATTTAGATATTTTTTTACAAAGTAAAACAGGTTTATGGTAACAAATTCAGGAGGAAACAAAGGTTCCTTTTGACTGTCTGAGAGAGAGAGATCAGAGCTAAGAGAAAAATATGAGGGAGAGAGAGAGAGGGAAGAAAAATACCAGAGAGAGGGAGGAGTTTTAAACAATTGTCAATTTCAAGATACAAATAGTCAAAAATTCATTTTACCATGGTACGTCAGCAAGGTAGTCGCTATTTCCTTTCTTGCTCTAGATAGACAATGATCTGTGATGTTTGTGAGCAGTTCCTTCAGGAAGTAGCGTTCAGCAAACTGATTAGTATTAAAGGATTAATATTAATTTATTTGTATTTTGCATGTTTTGCATGCATGTACATGTAATACCAATTACAACAGATTGATACAATTCAGCTTTATAAATATATGTTAAGATGATAGCATACCATTAAGCAATACACCCCGCAGTTGAAGGCATCTCTTTGTTTTGAGTGTTTCAATGTCTTCACAGACCAGTTGTCATCTTCTGCCTCCAACTCTTTGTACGCTTGTCTCCTTTCCTTGATGTATGAACTGAAGAAAAGAAACATCTATGTAAAATTTGATATGCATTACTTAAGTACTCAACACCTCTTCAACCATGAAATCAAATCCCCCACATAGCAATAATTTTTCTCCAACATTGAAAATTCATCACCATGAAAATATGTGATTCTACATTACTTTTGGCCTCTTTTTTTCTTTCTAAGCAGTTTCTTTGTCCTATATATTTCTTTTGTAAACCTTATCACCTATTGAAGCCTCATCTAACTCTGGGGGACACAAATGTATTGTAAATATGACTAATTATTATTTTCTTTTCATAAGATTGTTAACAATTACCTCTTTCTTTTCTTATGTTAAACCTTGTTAATTACCCATTGTCACACAATTCTAATTTACTGTTCAATTCCTCACACAGCAGCTGGCTTTCAATTAGGTCACATATATTCTGGTCGAAAGGTTATATATTGAGAGTGAATTTGAACTCAACAAGTTTATATTTTCTCTTTATTTTATCCCCATTGAAGATGGTGTGACCCTTTATTTGAACAAACTTGAATCCCCTTTACCCAATTATACCCAATGCAAAGAGTGCCTGCAATTAACATAAGAAATCTGGAGAAGATGAGATTATAAAAATTTTATGACAAAGAAGCTAACATATCTTTCAACAGAAAAACCCAACTGAGCCTTTAGATCAGTTGAGCTATAAACTTTATACAGATCTTGGGCCATCTTTATTTATTTATTTTTTTTATGTACTCTGTCCCACATTGTTTTAGTTGGGTAATAGGTAATTTAGCATTCTTTATAATATTTGCTGAAAATTTGACAAAACGCATATACAACAGACTCAGAATTTTTCTTTATTAGGCACTTGACAGCTAAACCAATTAATTGAACTATATACAGTCAAACTTCGTTATCTTGAACCTGATGGGACTAAGAATAAGCTTTGAGATAATTCCGAGGATTTGAGATATCGAAGATTAAATACTTAAAGAATAAGTGTTTGGGACTTCCACATCACTTTGACATATCCATGGTATTTGAGATATCGGATTTCAAAATACTGAAGTTCATTGTAATCTAAAAGACATCTATCTTAAATTTGAAAGCAATACACATAATATTTTGAAATAAGGTTTAATTTGAAGTAAGGAAAAAAAGGCAAATTCAATGAGAGAGCCAGAGTACATCAAACAAGTAGTTTATATACTGTTTGTCTTACCACCAATTCTTTTTAATTTCATCTAGTTGTGATCTCCCCTCGTGCTTTGGATTAAGAAATGTTAGGATCCTGTTTCTAGAGTCAATAATCTGCATTAAATTAAAATTTAATATTCATTTTTTAACATAGCCATCAATTAATTGGTCTAATAAATTTATCATGTTAAATTATAATTCAGCCAAAATGTTTGCAATCATACCACAAGGGTCCAATGATAGTTCTGACACACTGCTCCAATAATGGTGGAAAACTCCCAAAGTTTCAACTGCAGATAAAAAAATATGCAAAAATGAAACAATTTAAATTAAAACATTATATCTTTCAAGCATTGTATTAAAGGCATTTCATTAAGAATCCTCTCTATGCTGCACAATAGAGTTCAGATTCTACTGTGTTTTCCTGCAGTTAGTGATCTGCACTTTGATCTATAAATGCCAATAAATTCAAAAGATGTATTCAGAATTACAAAATTTAACTTTGTAGAGAGGCATTAACAACTGATGTGTGATTTAACGAAAAGAAAGAAACAAACCCTTCGCCTGCATTTCTGTACTGAAAATGTGCCTTCTACAATACTTCTCATAGTCTGAGAAGGATAATGTGTGACAAGGTTACCCTTTTCTCTCTCTCTCTGGACAATAAATGCCAAATAGGCATCCATAACCTGTAACAATGAGAGTTTAATGGAGTAAGCACAACTTAAGCCATATAAATGCCAATTTGTTTTATAAATAACATAAGTGGAAACCTGTCAATGTGACAGCACTATGGTTTTCTTTTGTGTTAATATAGAACTGCTAGTGTATCTCACATAATTAGAATATTGGAAACCATTTAAAAAGTGTTTTAAAATATAAAGACGGACCTGATCAGTGAGCCATCTAGTGCCATGCAGAGAGCGAATGTCAGTGTCTGTAACATTGAAATCACCAACTTTAGCCACAAAGTAACCCACACCTCTTTCCAGACTCCAAATTTTTGTCACTTCTTTCAAAGCTGCAATGAGATACATGTAGTATAAAAGAACTTATATAGATAAATCTGGTTAAAAATAGAGAACCTCCTAAACATCTCCATGTTGGTGTAAGAGCAAACAATTTATTAATTAATTTCTTATCAATAAATGAAAATCAAATTATTTTGATTTTATTATGTATGTATTTCTATTTCAGCTTTTTAGATAAATTTATGGTAATTCAGGTGTACCATTAAGTGATTATATCCTGTCATTTGCCTTTAAGGTTATAATTAATTAAGGTCCTGGCCATAAGTCCTATAAGTTATTTGTTTCTATTGGGTTTTAGTTTTGTGTTCCTGTGATTTATTGGTTTGTCAAATTCCCTCCAAATTTTCTTGGATTTTCTGCTCATTTTTTTGTCCAGATTGTTTGTCGAGAGGTCTATTTTGTGTATGACAAATTTGAGATTTTTATGTCTTATTATTTATAAGTTAAGATATATAGTGTCTATGTAGATATTATATCTTTAATAGTAATATTTATTTCATTGTTAAATATTTGAATAGTATGCACAAAGTAAATTCTAAGAGAGTATTGTATTATGAGTAATGAATATAAGAGTTACCTCCCTTTATGCAGCATTGTGTATAATATTGAGTTGTGCTTTTATGGTTTTATAATATTATCAATATTGTTATTTTTTATTTCAGGGCAATACCAATATTATTATTACAATTGTTAATAAACAGTGCGAACCCTGACAGGTGTTTTGTTATTACCATCATCCTTGTTACATTGGTATGAAGAACACAATTCAGAGAAATGTACTCTTTTCTTTGTTGTTGAATTTCTTCCCCCTTCCTTCAGAATACTTCTTAGACCTGCATGGTATTGTAAATTATTATGATAATTATTAATATATCTTTAGTACTTTTATTCTACTAGGTGACATCTTTAAGTGCTTTTAATTTCAACACATGATCTGTTAAAAAAATATTACAGATATATACCTCACACTATTTTATACTCAGTAGTCTTACCAGTGTCCAACACACATGGATCATTATCTTCTATGGTTTTCACTTCCTCTTCAACTTTGCTCTCATCTGGAAATGTGTAAAAACAAATATAAAACTCAGAAGACAGCAATAATCCCAACAGCCAAATGTACATGTACATAATGGGGTACCTTATGGGATTAAAATAAAGTACTCTGCATATTGTAAGCTGGGTTCAATTAAAAAAAAAAAATGTGTTTGTGAACACTTATGCCTCAATATGGCAGTCAATAACTAGGGTTGAACTTTTTCAAAAGCAAAAAAACCTCCAAATTTAAAGTCCAAAGGTGAAACATTTTGGTATCATAGGTTAAACATTTTGGTATCATATAGAATGGGTTGCCTACTTCATAATTCCTAAAGAAATTATTCTAGTTTGGGTAAATATATTGAAATTGAGTTTATTACAAAATAGAGGTTAAGTCTAGGTAAGCTTTCAGTTTAGTAAAAGTACTCACCAGAGTGTGGTTTTTCAGATCTTTCCACCTTCACTGTTCTCACTCTTGACTTTCTGGGTTTCTTTGGTCCTATTCCATGAGCAGTAAACACATTAAATTATGGTTATTTTATATGTAATTGATTTTTATTCATACTCTCTTGCATATGAGTATTGTTTAATTACAGTTTGTTTGTATTGGTTTCTTTTAAACACAGCTAGTGTATTTTGTCTTTTGTATACTAGCTGATCCATTAGTTAATTGATAATAACAGTCCTTTCATGAAAAGTAACAATTATATAAATATTCAAACAGCAAATTATTCTTTGAAATTATAATTTGGAATGTAATCCTAATTTGAAAAACAAATATTTATGTTAAAAATTACCTGGTGTACTTTTTATCCCTTCTTGCCTATTCTGCTTCCTTCTTTTCCTCCTCAGAGGAAGGGATCTATATCTTGTTCTGTACAGTCTTTTAAGTCTTGACTTTGATGTTCTCAATGGAAGGCCTCTCTCCTTGGGTATTAATGCCTCAAGCAAGCACAGGCTTTCCTGAAGAGTTTCCTGAACTGGTAAAAGTTTCTCTTGATCAGGAACAATATAAATAGAGGATGATAAGCTTCTCAGCAATTGTATGCATTGAAGTTTTAAATTAAATTTGGAACTTCTTGGCTTCTGCTTCTCTGCTTTTTGTGTATTCTCGGCTTCTACCACGTTTATGTCTGCAGCAACAGTTGTATTCTCAGCTTCAACCATGTCTGAGTCAACAGTAACAGTTGTATTATCATCACTGGTGCTTTGCTCTCCTTCTGTTCTGCAATCAAAAACCTCTGAAAACTGGGCTTTCTGAAGGATGTCTCTGTCCAAATTAAAATGGGGACAGTCTGTGTATTCTGGCTGTAGAAATTCCCAACTATATCCAGGGTAATGAAAGAAAATGTTCAGCATATGCTTGCATGGCAGATGGAACTTTTTCCAGTCCAAACAAGAACAACTAGGCATAGGGTTATCCAGATTGACAGTGTAACTGTTCTCCCCATCTGTACTAGTAACCTGAAATTCTCCATTAGGAAGAGATGTGATCGCGGCTTCAGGCAAATAGGGGCACTTTGGTGGAATTCTCTTGACAAGGTGTTCCACGAAAAATCTAGGTCGGTTGGTCAAGAATTCCGGAACCTGTGGTGAATACCTTTTATACTCATTCATACTCTCGATATTGTACTGAATGTACCTACAAATCAAATAATAGTATCTTTTGAAGGATTCTTTGAAATAAATTATTTAGGTTTACTGATAAAAATTCATCTAGTAATACTTTATAAACTTTAAAAATTACATGAAATGAGGATGGAAATTAAAGTATTTTACATTTATACATAACTTTATTGATTAAGACGTATCTCGATAAACAAACTGAAATTTTTTTTTACCTTTTGTATGATTCTGGCAAAAAATTGGAAATAAGCACAGACAATGTAGAGGATAGAGTCCCATCTATGTGCTTGGCCAAGTATGTTTTCTTTAACTCGTGATGCTGCCTTTCTAAGCCGTTAGTAGTGGAAACTCTAATATTGACTAAAGAATTGCGAAAGCAGCGCACCCATCTCTGAAACAAAGAATACATGACACATCTGTAAAATTCATATCATTGCATTTACATATTCACAGAAGTAAAATAATTTATTTATTATACTGATAAATATTTGCAAAAGTTCAATGTTGTTAAAGCGCAAGAGATTGATAGCATATTAAAGACACCATTTAATTTTGTCTATTTTATATACTCTTGCCTTCGCAGTTGTAAAGGTGGGCGGCTAGCAAGGTAATTGGATTTTTTTTTTGTAATTCACTAGTTTACTGGGTGGGGGGATTTGACAGCAGTTGGAGTATTTTGAACATATCATTTGTTTTAATTGTAACCATGGCCCAACTTCAAAGCCAATACGCCAAAATTCCTGCATAACTCAAAATCAAACTTGAAGTCAATTCCTTTCAATAAAATGTAAATTCTTCAAAGTTCTCTTCTATGTCTTAAATTTTATGGGTTTAAGATAAAAAAAAATGTGCCAAACCTTTGCATTGCTTAGCCATCTCCCTTCAAACCACCTTTGTAATTGGGTATTTTTTTTCCACAGAGCAGATTTCTTTAAATCCTCTACATTTGCCTTGTATTTCTCTTCTGTTGCAGAATTTGCTATTCTTCTAAGCCTTCAATAATAAAAAGGAGTAAAATTGCAACATATTCAAAAGAAATCATTGAAAAATATTCAAGACATCGCGAAATTACTTACATTTCAAGCACTTCATTTTGAGCAGTATAAAGCCCATGTTTGCCATCTTTTGTCCACCTAGTCCAGGCTTGCTCCCTGTGGAAGTCACATAGCAAACTTTGACATCCTGGGAAATTTTTAAGAAGAAAAATGCTTCAATTAATTTTTGAACATGGAATCACAATTTCAATTAATATTATCTAATTATATATTTGATAATGAAACAGCCCTCTCCTCTATTTCTAGTATAAAATTCATTATACTTGGAAATTCATTTTTCAATAATACTCAAAAATAGTTTCACAGCAATACCTACTGATCTTTTCAAAACAATCACATCTTTATCAACCTGACTTTAAATGAACATTTTTAATGCTAAAAGTTGTTTGGAAAAAATTGTGTCAAAGTGTGTGGGTGTTTGTGGGTGTGTGTGTGTGTGGGGGGGGGGGGGGGGCTTATTATCCAAAGAGGTTGAATATTATGAAAAGCATGTCAATGATAGGGTAAAGTCAAGTTTTATGGCCCTGTCATATAATAATCCAGAACTAATCAGATAATGTGTTGTATAGAATAATAATGAACAAGAATATTATGTATAATATACATTTATTTTATGATAGTGAAGGAAATATGAAGACTTATTCAGCCAAGAAAAATCATATTCCATGAGGGCTTCGCCCAAGGGGAATATGATATTTCCTGGCTGAATAAGTCTTCATGTTTCCCGAACATTCATGCAATAAATAGTTTATTTTACCGTAACAAGCAAAACCTTTGAAATTAACATAAACTTTCAAATTTGGCACCGCTCTCAAATTCACTTTCAGTTTTCACAAAACGTTACTAAAACTCTTTGGTCAACACATTATCATCAATTTTATGACATAAACCAGGTTATCGTGACGTCTACTATACTATTGGGAGTTTTCTTTAAACGAACGATAATTTTTGCGGGAAAATGCACTAAACATCCAGAGAGGTGGACTATAATGAAAAGCATGCTGACGCCCGTGAAATATGCAGTTTTACGGCCCGATCAGGTGATAACTTAGAACCAATCAGATAACGCGTTGTTTAGAATAATTATAATGAGGTATAATAATAATAATCTATGCATTAGGTCTGCTAAGCAGGGTCTTGATGAAATATTACTTTTTCAAACAGTTAACACTATTTAGTCATCTAATATTCTATTGATTATTTTTAGTCCCTCATCTTTAACAGGTATGACTTTGTCTTTGAAAGGTTTTCCATGATCATAATATTTACAAAATGTAACTCTCATCTATATTAACCTTCAAATGTGTTCTCAATAGCAGAAATCTCTCTTTCGTCGAAATCTGTCATAAAATATTCTGGTCTCCAGTCTGGATTCCATTCCTTTATGATCTGCAGGCCTTCTTCGATGAGCCCTGTATTTTCATTTGCGACCACAAATGACGCAACAATAGAGAAGCCTACATTTGTGTTCACACAAATAAAAAACAGGGGGACGTCATACTTTGAGGTGTTGTAGGTAGCATCAAGAAGACAGATTTCATTGCCATATTTCTGTAACAGCTTCTGTTGCCACTCTGCTTGATGAACAAATAAAAAAGGCCCTGTGGATGTTTCAGAAGATTCTTCTTCCTCTGCAAAACTAAACATCATCATTAGTAAATAAGTATAATTATACATGCTTCAGTAGAAAAATAGAGTATTGATAAAAAGACATTTCCTCCTATGGATCAATTTAAAGGGAATTAGCTGATAAAATGAAGATTGGAATACATTGAAAAAAATGTTTTTGCAAAACGCTAATGCCTCTGTACAACAGCTTCTGGTGTCGGGTGAAATTTGCACAGTCTCCAAGGTCAGAAGATAACTAATATTTTTACTTAAAGATAGCTCTTGTCAAAAGGGAATACAACTTTGAAATATGAAAGTCCCACCACTTCCATAAAAGTAAGTCACACATCAAGTTCAAATTTTAAGGTGTTTTAGGAAAGGTCTTGTGGGAAGAAATTCACTCAAGATATATGAATGCCCAAACACAAACTACTCAGATCAAAAGGTAAAAATATTTTTGTGTAAGGAAATATCTTATTCATGGATGTAAAGTATAAAAGCCCTAGCACCAAATGTTTTAAAATTATGGCCAAGTTTAAATTTTGGCAACATTCTACAGAAGTACGTCAAGGTCAAGAGGTCAAATATGATAGTACCCAGGGAAAGGTCTTAATTGTCACAAAGAAAACACATGAAATATGATTCAAGTTGCAACCAATAAAAATTGATGGACAATATCAAATTTTTATCAGACAAATGTAATAGGAAAGGAGAAATGCACAAAGAAACCATGTGGCTGGACCAGGAATCGAACCCGGGACTCTTGCATTACTAGTCAGATGGTCTAATCACTGAGCTATTCAGACCGACATTCACAATCCGTAAAGCCCAAACTTCTACATTCCTCCCTCCTTAAACAGGATTCAATCTCAAAGACACAAGTTGTAGGGCCCTGCCGGTAATCACCAATTTACACATACACTGTAACCTGAACTAAGCTACCCACACTGGCCAGCAAATGTAGTATTGAAAGTAAAAATGCACAAAAAAAACATATGGCTGGACCTGGAATTGAAACCAGGATTCATGCATTACTAGTCAGGTGGTAATTAACCACTGACCTATCTAGGTTGATATCCATTGTCCATAAAACCCAAACTTCTACACAAAAAAAACTTACATAACAAAATCTATTTCAACCTGAATCTTCTGGGTTCCATTATAAATATATACCGGCCTACATGATTCACCTTGCATGAAATTATACCTACTTTGGTCTCAAATAAAAATGATCATCAGGTTTTGCTGCCCTCCAATCATCCACCATGTGTACAACATTTTCCTGATCTTCAGTTGAAAACCTATTAATATTTAATGCGTCTAAAATTTAAAGATCTGAAATAATTCCCTCAGAATATCTAGAGATTGTACAGTATTTTAATTTCTATGATTTATAATTAGAACTTTCATCTTTATTCTAACAGAATAGGCAACTCTCGAAAGTCTCATGATATCTTGTAAGTCAACTTTTGTTAATTATATCTTTAATGCTTTCTAATTATTTCACATCATAACTTTGATTTATCTATCAAAAAAATTATTCAAAAATTGTTTTTAGCACCAATTACACTCATCTTACATGTAGTAGTACACGATAATTACCGTATAAGTGGAAATTTTAGCAAGACACAAATTAAGCAATTTGTAACTAAAATCTGGTATTTTATTTTTAGCGAGAAGTAATTTTAGCGATTTAAAATGCTAACTAAAGAAGCTATTACAAATAATACACAATTAATTTTTAGCGATATTTAATTTTAGTGATTTCAGCACCCTTGCTAATAATGCCAAAATTAAATCCTCGCTAAAAATTCTACTTATACGGTATGTTTATTTCAAAACCAGCACTTGCCCTTGTTCGGCTATATTTCCAAGAAATCGACAATATTGGTGTTTCTTTTTTAAATTTAAATATTATAATGTATGCTTGAAAATTTATTAAAAATTCATCCAATACTTAAAAGGATGAAATAAATGACATTATATAATCAGAAAACAGGTTTTATACTGGGAATAAATGTAGTTTGAAAAATTTGAAGTGTTGTGCGAAATTTTTTTGGTATAAAAACATGACGCTGAAGCAGTTGCCTAACCCATTAATATATTAGTCCCTGATATCTAATATCAAACAATTTTTTTCTGAGTATTTAAATACAGTAAACGCGTATTGGGAAGATGTGTCAACTCTTGAGTAAAATTTCATACCTTCATTTGTCCTTATGAATAACATTTGAAATTCTAATATACCCAGTATATAGAAAGTATGCTCATAAGGAGTATATTTATCATATCTGAAGTCTAGAAACATTTTAAGTATGCTATTCAATTTTTTTCGTGCTATTTTGTGGAATACCATTTTTTTTTAACTTACTGACTTATTTGAAGTGCTCTATAGATGTGGTTCCTAATGTCTTTGTTGGTGGGGTAATACCGTCGGTTGAATTTAGAAATTGACTTCCCTAAGGGTACATTGTCTCGCACAAAGATACGTAAGTGTCTTTTCATCTCATCGACTGTCCGTACACCTTCATGAACTAAAGCATGAATCTTGGAGATGACAATTTTGTCCACGGGATTGCTTAATCCTGAAAACTTAATAAATAATTTTTGTTCCTGAATTCAAATGGATAGAAACAACATTACAGTTGCAATTGTAAGAAATTTATTCCCATTCAATGATATAAGTTACAGACTTCTGAAAACAAACTTTAATTTACCTCTCCTGTTAGATGATTTCTGTGATCTGACAGATCAGATATAGAGACATATATTTTAACCTCCTTCTGTAGGATTTCGCCTTCATCTGACAACTTCTCACGAAGGAGTCTGGAAACCTGCTTCTTTCTCCAAGAGGTGCTATTTTCTTCAATCTGGAAATACAAAGGTGGCACAATTTATAGTATTTCAATACATTTATGAATTTTTCAGCGAAGTTTTTCACCAGTTAGTAATTAATTCTTTAATTTTCATATCTTACCTCTACCTATTCTGATGTGAAACAAATACCTGTATTTTGAATATGTACCTTACACTACCTGAGAAAACTTTGCAGGTATCAATATCACTTCACGGTAATCAGAGGATTTCAGTTATTAAGGTCAAGATCTAGTTAAGGTCAAGATCTAGTAAATGAAAGGTGCCAATAGATTTATCAAATTTAAGAAAAAATTTCCTTTCATGATGCTTTATAACTTAAGCTTGGTTAAATAAGGTATTTTGGAGCATAATTTGTAGACAAACAAGATGAAATATATTTTTAACTCTCACTTTAAAAGAAAAATTAAGAAAACCAGTCCTGAACATGGAAAATTTTTTTTTCCAAAATCAGACAAAGAAAATGTATCCAGATTGGGTATAGTCTCTCAGAAAACAGTAATTTCTTTTCTTTTTTTTTTTTTTTGGGGGGGGGGGGGCTCTTCTTTAAAATAATGTTAAATTTAATATACACTGTAGTATCAGGACTACTTTTCATGTGATTATAAGTTGAATAGACAACAGACTAATATTAATCAGAAAAGCTCACTTATGCCTTAGGCTCAGGTGAGCTAAAATTTAAACTCATGAACTCCACTAAATTTTAACAAAATATTAAATCTAAATAAATACCCAAGGTACCTTAAACTCAGGAAATTTCAGCACAGCTCTTAAAGAAACAAAAGCTGGGCAGTCCTTCTGCTTGGAGGGCTGCAGCAGTTGTCTTTTCTTTGATCCAGTGGATTTCTAATAAAATAAAATGTCATACATCAAATTACAATGTAATGGTTCCATTTCATATTTTCATACATACTGGTAATTCACTAACGAACAAAATATTCAATTCTTTTTCAATTTTTAATGTAAATGGATTAAATAAATTAAAATTGATTATATGCTTAATAAATAATTTCCAAAATTTAAAATTATTATATACTTAATAAATAATCTCCAAAAAAAAAAATAAAAATAAAAATCTAGAAATCTTGAATTTCCACTTTTAATCACTTGAAGTTTTACTGAAAACTGAGTCTGTATTACATATAGGAGTACGTGTCCAAAATATTCAAAATAAGAACATTCAATATTGAGCGCCCCCTTGGAAACAACCAATTCTGGATGATCAATCTCTCAAAGGCAAATTAAAGACAGGAAGTGGCAACTAGGTAAGATGTGTATTCTTTCACAAAAACATAAAATTATTTTTCAAATAATTAATATGTATTACTGCCACTAAAACCTTAATTACCAAATCATAACGATCAGTATTCAGTAGGGTCATTGGAATGATGTAATATTGAACACTTACAAGTCAGGCGTTCATTTGAATACCGATACTTAAAAAGTAATTGAAAAAGTTTTTCTTTATTTAATAATTATATATGAGGAAATGTTTTACCTATTATACCCATATATAAAAATGAGTTATTGATCTTATACTTGTGAATATTGGCACTCACTGACGCTCGCTGTAAAAATGTAATCACCAGCCAATCTTCCACCAATATTCACCAAAAGTTCAATAACCCTATATTTCTCCTTATAGAATCTATTTTCAGGTAATCTTTTATAAATCAAAGGAAACCTTACTTGTTTAGATTTATAAGCAGATTTTTCCTTCCTATGCCGCTCAGGGCCATGCAAGCATTGTCGAAGCTGGAAGCCAACAATTTGAAAAGGAATGCCATCAAAAGGGATATCTGAACCACGACCAATGGACTCCTTTAACTCCCAAAATATTTTGGTACCACCATTGGTATTTTCATCTTGAAACATTAAATGCACATATAAAAATATTTCAATTGCTGAAAGAATAACAGAGAAAATTATTGTATTTTTAGTTAAATACATGCATATACAAATCTGTTATTATGAAGAGTCATAGCGCATTTGATAGGCATTTTAACCTACTCTAGCTAGAAGTGATTTCTTAACAAGATGTGTTTGTGAAAAACTATGTGCCCAGTTATACAATGTTAAAAAAAAGCTATTTTTAGAGTAAAGGTCAATGTCAACATCACAAGATCATTGACTTTGGTATCATATTTGAAAGAACTCGATTAGTGGAGTATGCATACCAAATTTGAAGTCCCTATCTCTCATGCTTCTAAAGTTATGGTTAATGTTCAAAAATGCTATTTTTAACATAAAGGTCAGTCCTGGTCACAACCTTGGTGTCAGTCAAAGGTTGATATAATTTGACCTCTGACATGACCCACAATGTTGTTAGATGTTAGTGTAGCCAGTATACAAGCAGATCTAACATCTAATTTTATTTAGATTGCAATAAAATATAATAAAATAACTTATTTTATCTAGAAACTATTGCATTAACTTTGATTTATGGGATGTATTTGATTAACACATCCTTGCACTTTAACAGTTTTGAACCTTATCTTAAATATACAATATATTAGAAAAGGAGCAATTTGTTGTGTATCAACATGATTGATAATTGAAAAAAATTACTCAGCTATAATTCAGAGTACAAATGTCCCTCTCAGGCTCTCACTAGCTACTTGAATAGCCAGTCCGTGCTTAGTTTTGTGTATGCAGAGTTTAACAAATTGAATACACCCATGAAAACTAGTTTTTGTAAACACAGTATGAGGCTCTGTTGTTCTTAAATGTTTATGATTCATCGGGTGTGTTCAATAGTTAATTTCTGTACATACCACTGGACTGACAATACGTACCGTGAGTGGGGAATAAAATGAATAGAGCTGAGGCACTGACAGCTAGGCCTTTGTAACACACCAGAGAAATTGTGAATTCAGTTCTGAACTATGTATCACTATATTTACATTACACTTAAATTTATGACTGGAAAACCCTAGTAAGTTAGTGACAATAATAAAAAAAAATATGCTAATTTGCTATAAATTCCCATGCAACAGTATACACTGATTCAATGACTACAACGTAAACAGTCAAACTGTTGTCCATCGGTAGTGGGAAGACCTGGGAAACTGTTACCCAAGGCCGAAGCCTGAGAGCAATTAACAGTTTCCCAGGAATGGAGCTATGGAGCCATTGGAGGGACAACAATTTGAGTGTTTCACCAAGTAGTCATTGAATAAGTGTTTTATTACCTAACCTACTATATAATTAACTAAATGGGAATAAAAACTCACATTCAATAAAGAGTTAATAACAACTGCATTATACACTTATTGAATGACTTCTCAGTGATTCAGATTTGGGCTACAGTTTCCAAGGTCTTCCCCTTTACCTCGGGACAAGTCTGACTATAATCTCAGTCATTAAATAAGTGTATAATGCCTGATGTGCGATTTTATTGATATACTGGTATTTCGACATTTTTTGTTGTGCGCTAAATATGTATTGTGATACGGAATCCTTATGAGCATACCGGTATTTAGGTACATATTATAAAGCCCAGAAATTATTCCTTTATCTGTTTCATCTTTCAATTACAGAAAGTCTATAAAATACATGTATTGTAAAAGTTGAAAAGAACAGCATCTCCAAACATGATTAATTTTATGTACATAAAAATTTCAAAAAAGTGATATTTTGTTTTTTAGCTTACTTTTACGAAAAGTAATGACAATTCATTAAAAATCATAAAATTTATTGCAAAAATATCATGATATTATCGTGATATTTGGGGAAAAATGGTAATATATATATATCCCGATACGAAATTTTTGGTGATACCCATCCCTAGTTTATATAGTAGGTTAGGTAATAATACAGTATTGATATTTTGGGTGATCACCAATGACCTTAATCCAAGATTCCTCTGACTCTGAACCATACTTCTTAAATTGCAACTTGTACTAAGGAGAGTCAGTCGAGAGCATATGCCAATTTTAAAAGTGGGAATCTCGTGTCACAACTCTGCCTAACTTTTACAACTTTATTTCACAGAACAAACTTAGGATATGCAAGAAATCAGTAAAGGAATGACTCTTCTACAACTCAATCATCATTGAAATGGCCCTGTCACTGATATTAAAATTTGTATGTTAATCATCCCTTTACTGATTTCTCGCATTCTGAAAGCTAGATCCTTGAAAAAAAACTTTAAAGATAAGTTAAGTTGGTGCTGGAATCATATGGTGTGTATGGGTACGGGTTTTTTTTTTATTTGAGGAAATTTGGACTAACCACTTGCATCGTGCTGCAACGAGTTACAAAACTCACCGATTTTATTAAAATCTTTTGACTCTCTTGAAATAACAAATCTTGTTTCACTTTCAATTTCGTGTCTTTCTATAAACTCGCAAGCATGGCCGACACTACTAAATACCAATGACGGGGGTTTCTCTCTTTCCTCCTCCATTCCTGAGCGTTCATGGTTTTATCCCGCCTTCCATTTTTTTCTTTTTCTATCTCCTCTTACGAAAGAGTTACAATATCGAGGTACGACTTGTTGAAGACAAACAGGGGCAAATAACTGTAGGTATAGGGGCAAATAACTCCTGACCGCCGTCCTCCAGGCGGTACCAAAAAGCCAAAACCGGATTGAAAGCCTGTGTTGTTTGTGTTTCAGTGGTTACATTCGAAATATTTTCCCCAGGGGTTTTTCCTTCTTTTTTTATTTTATTGAGTGCGTCGACATAATTTATAGGGGACATTCTTTATCAATATTGAAATGAAACTGCATGGATAAACCGTCCGTTTTTCCAAATAACACGCGACGCCAAGGAATTTTATTTATTTATTTTTCTCAATGTTGAAATAAGATTATATTTCAAATTATAACATGTTTTAAAATACTTAATTTTTTCTGCGATCTAGTGGGTAGATTTGGTTGTTTTGGGTGAGCTCATGTTAGTAACTTCTTTTAGGTACCAGATTAAATCGAAAAATGACGAATTTTGGACACATATAT
>NW_026930647.1:0-42732 GCF_032062105.1 Saccostrea cuccullata
GAGAATTGAGTGCATTTATAAATGCAATTCCTTATGAAAGGTCTCTAATGACTTTCAAAGGAAACGTTATGACATTTCATTTTTATTACCTAACAGAAATATATCTTTATTGAAATAATTCCCATCAGTCTTCCACAAGTAGACATAATACAATGCATTTTAATTTGAACTTCATATGTTAAGAATTGATCAAGGTAACCATAAAAAGGCAAAGGGATGTTAAAGATCAAACAACTTTGATGCAGTTCAAAAACACTTTCACAAATGTACTAGCAAATGAGGTCTGAAAAAACTATTTTGCTTTGTTTCTTAAAACAGATTTGAGAAAAGTATGGTACAGAAAAGTTGTATGGATTTAAGAGAGTGAAAGCAAAATCTGTAGATTTCTTAAAACATCCCATTCTAGGAATAAACGTAAGAACAGTATAACATCTTAGAGAAAAAAACCCATCTTAAAATCATTTTCTACGAGTGAAACAGGCATTGATATGTTACAAAATAAATGTTTGTAATTAATTAAAGACAGCACTGGACTCTTTAGAGAATGAATAATTTTATGTTATTGCATTTTAAAAATACTCTTCTTCATATACATTCATGTATCTTAGCCTAGTAATTTTGTGTATTCATTTGCCTGGCGATATTTGCGCAAATCATCTTTTTATGAATAAGTAATGGGGTGGTACTCACTTTGATGCAATGAAATGCAACACATTGTTTAAAGAATAAGAATAGTCCTTTATTTAACTAATAAATGACAAAGTATTATGCCAGAACATGTAAAACTATACAAAAAATACAACCAACTAGAGGCAAAATACTACACTTCATGGGAAGGAATTGTGACTAGTCAAAAATTCCGAAGATGCCTCAATTCTAAAAAAAGAAATACGCGTACAATTAAAGAAAAAAGCAAGAGCCACTTACAGCCTTTTTTGGCCCTGACAATTTCTGAAAAATCCAAACTGCTTAGTTTAGGTTGAAAATGCAGTATTTATCACTGGACTGTTGGCAACCACGTATCTATTGAAAATGACGTAATTTGCACTCTAATCTATGCAATATGACGTCATAAAATGTGTCATTTTACCATATCCTGTAAATTTCTTTAAAAATTGATTAAAATTGAAGCATTTTTTTCAAAATTTCATGTAGAGCACAATCTCTGATCCAAAATATGAAACAACATAATGAAAGACCTGCTTCTGAAGATAAAAAACATGCTTTAATTTTTGGCTCGTGGGTAGAAGGTAGTGAAATACTCAAGTTTTCTTCAAAAGTTAAGAACATAGCATTTTCTAAAAGCCTGTTTTCTAATACCAAAACTCTCAAAAAGAAATATTATCATGTGTTATTTCTTAACTCGTAGTGTAAACATGGAACATACAAAATAATAAAATATTAAATATCCCCAGCAGTGGGAAATCTGAATTACTATAGTATTTAATTCACATTCAGTCCTTTAATGGAAATACTGTTCAGTTCTGTGTGTAATAACAGAATTTAATGTGTGAAATATTTTCTGTCTATGCAACGATTTGTAATTTTCATGTAAGGAGTAGTACCATACCCAGTTTTCTAAATTTTTACTCTGATAGTTACTATTATATGATAAAACATATCAAGGTGGGCGCCTCTATGCTAATTGTTTGTCTGTTGGTATATTTGGCTCTTTTAATAACTAAGTATGATGATTCAAACATTTATCCGATCAGAGTTTATACAGCAATTTATTATAAAGGAATCAATTATTAATAGATATTTGACATCAAAATAAAGGGTTAGAACGTTCTATATGCAAAGAATTACGATAGAATGATTTAATGGTGATGAAATTCACCTTTCGCCCTCAATGCACTACAATATTAACTAGTGCTAATTGTAACGGGAACCGTTACAGATGTTCCCCAAACGCTCCCCAACTCCCTTTTAGTTCCATATTACCTGTAATATACTATATGTGAAAGCATTCAGTCCAAAATTATTAAAAATCACTCATTCAAGTGTATTTCTAATTTCATTCGTTCCAAATGCACGCACGTGCGTGCACGTGCATGATGACCATACCTTCTTGTAGGAGTCCCTTATATTTATTTATGTTCTGAATCCCATCCTGTTTGGTTGAAAAACAAGGGAGTTATAGCCATTTCAAGTGTCAGCCAATCAGATTGCAGCACACGTGCATGCGCGTGATTTCATGATCATTTTTCTATATGGCATTGTAGGATATCCTAATGAATGATTATGTTTTAAATTTCAAAGCATTTCGTCAAAAAACAAAGGAGATATAGTCATTTAAAGTTTCAGCCAATCAGATCGCAGCACACGTGCATGCGCGTAATTTCTTGAAATTTTTTGTATATCAAATTGCAGGGCATCCTAATGTATGACTATGTTTTAAATTTCAAAGCATTTCGACAAAAAACAAAGGCGATATAGTCAATTAAAGTGTCAGCCAATCAGATTGCAGCACACGTGCATGCGCGTGATTTCATGAAATTTTTTCTGTATCATATTGTAGGATATCCTAATTCATGACTATGTTTTAAATTTCAAAGCATTTCATCAAAAAACAGAGAAGATACTGAGATTTTTGTTTTAGCCAATCAGAGCGAAGCGCACGTGCATGCGCGTGAGTTCGTGCTAATTTGACAGTGTCACATTATGTACACTATTAATATATCCTTATATAATGAGTTTCAAAGTATTTCATCGAAAAATGTTAGAGTTATGGCTATATTAAATATATTAGTCATTTCACTCATATCACGCGCCCGCACGTGCAGGCGTATGCGCGCAAAATGACCTTCGTTCCGCACACCTACACTACACACCCATTAACCCTAAAAAGGTTTTAGGTCAGTTGGGTGAACAGTTTCTGAGAACACTCGCGGACAAAAAAGTACCGGAGAACAAATAAGAAAAAAAATAATAATAATAATAACTAGTGCTAATTGTAACGGGGACCGTTACAGATGTTCCCCAAATGCTCCCCATATCCCCTTTGGTGCCATATTGCATGTAGGCTTCATTAAATAAGACAAACCCTATGCATTTGAGACTATAACAACGTTTACCCAGAAGTGTACCAAGTTCATTCAAATTTTAGCATTGCACGCATTCACATGTGAATGCATGTGCCTAATGACCATATCATCTTGTCTACACAATATATATATTTTAATATACTAAATATTAAAGTATTTAATCCAAAACTATTAAAAATACGCTCATTTAAGAGTATTTTTGATTTTACTCATTTCACGTGCACGCACGTGCATACATTAGCATGGTGACTATACCTTCTTGTAGAAGTCAATTACATCTATCTATGTTCTAAATCCCACCCCGTTTGGTTCAAAACCAAGGGAGTTATAGCTGTTTAAAGTTTCAGCCAATCAGATTGCAGCGCACATACATGCACGTGTATGCATGTGCATGGTGACCATACCTTCTTGTAGTAGTCCATTATATCTATCTATGTTCCAAATCCCATCCTGTTTGGTTGAAAACCAAGGGAGTTATAGCTATTTAAAGTTTAAGCCAATCAGAATGCAGCGCGCGTGCATGCACGTGTTTTCTTGATAATTGCTATATATCATGTTGTAGGATATTCTAATGCATGGCTTTGTTCAAAATGTCAAAGGATTTCGTCAAAAAACAAGAAAGATATTGAGACTTTAGTTTCAACCAATCAGAGAGAAGTGCACGTGCATGCGCGTGAGATCTTGCTAATTTGACCATGTCATATTGTCTATGCTACTAATATATCCTTATATTATAAGTTTCAAAGCATTTCATCTAAAATTTAAAAAGTTACGCCTATATCAATTAAATCGGTCATTTCACGTGTTGCCCGTGCACGCTCTTACAAGCACGTGCGCGCAAAATGACCTTTGTTCCGCAAATCTACATAACATGCCTACTGACCCTAAAAAGGTTTTACCTAAGTCGGATGTGTAGTTTACAAGATCACTCCCGGACAAAAAAGTACCCAGGAAAGAAGAAGAAGAAAAATAATAATAATAAGAAACAGAGTAAAAACAATATGTTCCCCAACTTCGTTTGGGGAACATAATAACTAGTGCTAATTGTAACGGGGACCGTTACAGATGTTCCCCAAACGCTCCCCATCTTTCTTTTGGTGCCATATTCCCTGTTAGCTTCATTAAATAAGACAAACTCTATGCATTTGAGACTTTAACAACGTTTACCCAGAAGGGTACCAAGTTCATTCAAATTTTAGCTTTGCACGCGTGCGCATGTGAATGTATATGCGTAATGACCATATCATCTTGTCTACACAATCTATATACTTTAATATACTAAATATTAAAGTATTTAATCCAAAAGTATTAAAAAATACTCTCATTCAAGTGTATTTTTGGTTTTACTCATTTCACGTGCACGCACGTGCATACATGAGCATGGTGACATACCTTCTTGTAGAAGTCCATTACATCTATCTATGTTCTAAATCCCACCCCGTTTGGATGAAAACCAAGGGAGTTCTAGCTGATTAAAGTTTCAGCCAATCAGATTGCAGCGTACGTTCACGCACGTGTTTGGATGTGCATGGTGATCATACCTTATTGTAAAAGCCCATTATATCTATCTATGTTCCAAATCTCATCCTGTTTGGTTGAAAATTAAAGGAGTTATAGCTATTTAAAGTTTCAGCCAATCAGATTGTAGCGCATGTACACGCACGTGTATGCATGTGCATGATGACCATTCCTTCTTGTAGAAGTCTATTACATGTATATCTATCTATGTTCCAAATTCCATCCTGTTTGGTTGAAAACCAAGGGAGTTACAGCTATTTAAAGTTTCAGCCAATCAGATTGCAGCACACGTGCATGCACGTGTTTTCTTGATAATTGCTATATATCATAATGTAGGATATCCTAGTGCATGGCTATGTTCAAAATTTCAAAGGATTTCATCAAAAACCAAGAAAGATATTGAGACTTTAGTTTCAGCCAATCAGAGCGAAGCGCACGTGCATGCGCGTGAGATCTTGCTATTTTGACCATGTCATATTGTCTATGCTACTACTATATCTTTATATTATGAGTTTCAAAGCATTTCATCAAAACAGTAAAGATTTACGTCTATATCAATTAAATCGGTCATTTCACGTGTTGCTCGTGCGCGCTCTTGCAAGCACGTGCACACAAAATGGCATGTTGACAATGTCATCTTATCTACATTTATAATATGTCTACATATTCTAAATATCAAAGCATTACATTGAAAAATGTAAAAGTTACGGCAATTTCAAGTATATTGGTCATTTCACGTGTTGCACGTGCGCGCTCTTGCAAGCACGTGCGCGCAAAATGACCTTCGTTCCGCAAATCTACATAACATGCCTACTTACCCTAAAAAGGTTTCCCCTTAATCGGATGTGTACTTTACAAGATCATTCGCGGACAAAATTTTCCCGAGAAGAAAAATAATAATAACTAGTGCTAATTGTAACGGGGACCGTTACAGATGTTCCCCAAACGCTCCCCATCTCCCTTTTGGTGCCATATTCCCTGTAAGCTTCATTAAATAAGACAAACTGTATGCATTTGAGACTTTAACAACGTATACCCAGAAGGGTACCAAGTTCATTCAAATTTTAGCATTGCACGCGTGCGCATGTGAATGCATGTGCGTAATGACGATATCATCTTGTCTACACAATCTATATACTTTAATATACTAAATATTAAAGTATTTAATCTAAAAATATTAAAACATACGCTCATTCAAGTGTATTTTTGATTTTACTCATTTCACGTGCACGCACGTGCATACATGAGCATGGTGGCATACCTTCTTGTAGAAGTTCATTACATCTATCTATGTTCTAAATCCCACTCCGTTTGGTTGAAAACCGAGGGAGTTATAGCTGATTAAAATTTCAGCCAATCAGATTGCAGCGCACGTACAGGCACGTGTATGGATGTGCATGGGGACCATACTTTCTTGTAGTAGTCCATTATATCTATCTATGTTCCAAATCTCATCCTGTTTGGTTGAAAACTAAGGGAGTTATAGCTATTTAAAGTTTCAGCCAATCAGATTGCAGCGCACGTACATGCACGTGTATGGATGTGCATGGTGACCAATCCTTCTTGTAGAAGTCTATTATATCTATCTATGTTCCAAATCCCATCCTGTTTGATTGAAAACCAAGGGAGTTATAGCTATTTAAAGTTTCAGCCAATCAGATTGCAGCGCACGTGCATGCACGTGTTTTCATGAAAATTGTTATATATCATGTTGTAGGATATCCAAATGCATGGCTATGTACAAAATTTCAAAGGATTTCATCAAAAAACAAGAAAGATATTGAGACTTTAGTTTCAGCCAATCAGAGCGCAGCGCACGTGCATGCGCGCGAGATCTTGCTATTTTGACCATGTCATATTGTCTATGCTACTACTATATCATTATATTATGAGTCTCAAAGCATTTCATTAAAAAGGTAAAAATTTACGCCTATATCAATTAAATCGGTCATTTCACGTGTTGCTCGTGTGCGCTCTTGCAAGCACGTGCACACAAAATTGCATGTTGACAATGTCATCTTATCTACATTTATAATATGTCTATATATTCTAAATATCAAAGCATTACATCGAAAAATGTAAAAGTTACGGCAATTTCAAGCATATTGGTCATTTCACGTGTTGCACGTGCGCGCTCTTGCAAGCACGTGCGCGCAAAATGACCTTCGTTCCGCAAATCTACATAACATGCCTACTTACCCTAAAAAGGTTTCCCCTTAATCGGATGTGTACTTTACAAGATCATTCGCGGACAAAATTTTCCCGAGAAGAAAAATAATAATAATAAGAAACAGAGTAAAAACAATATGTTCCCCAACTTCGTTTGGGGAACATAATAAGAAACAGAGTAAAAACAATATGTTCCCCAACTTCGTTTGGGGAACATAATAAGAAACCGAGTAAAAACAATATGTTCCCAAACTCCGTTTGGGGAACATAATAAATGGCAAATTTTGGGACATAGTTACATGTAGGCTAAGATAAATCTAAATCTAAACTCTATAGAATGCATTTTTAAATTAAAATATAACAGTTTAACAGCTTAACAGGGAATCTTCTCATATTTATTGCATTAATTTGACAAAATTGTCATAGTTGCAAAGAAAAAATCCCAATATTTTAAAAAAACAGACATATGAAGCAAAAAAAAAAAAATTACTGATTTTATTTTTCACACAAATCAGTTTATTTAATATAATTCCATTTCTAATTTTTTTGTCTCTATGATAACTCTTTGAAAGTTGTCGGAGTTTATTTCTTGATAATTCTGCCGGAATGTAAATTAGGCAGGTCGATAGGTCAGGAGCTAAGGAGGCCTAATATGCATGCAAATCTCGTGCGCATCTGTCTCTGTGTCTGACGCTAAGGAGGCCAAATATGCATGTAAATCTCATGCGGCTGCCTATGTGTTTGACGTCAGTGGGCGAGGACTATTGAAACTGGCATGGAAGTCCACGTATTATTTAAGTCTATGTCTACATTTTTAGAGTCTAAATCTACAATTTTATTTCACAATGAAATGGAAATATAAGGAATCACTGTCTAGTTAGTATAGTATGTCACGGACATCAACAATAGTGGGAAACATGGGATAATGTATGCATAACGGGCTTCGCCCGTTATGCAAATTATCCCATGTTTCCCACTATCGTTGATGCCCTGGCATGCTATACTAACTAGACACTGATTCCTTAAGTAAGCTTACAAAGACTTCTTCGCAAGATTGCCGTTTATTCAAAGAAAACATTTGTCTTATAACTCTCTAATTTGCTATTTCGTTGGCTCAAGAAAATCCTTCAAGACTTTCAAACTTTCAACTTTAAAAATATGTACTAAATTCAGATTGTAGAAGATTTGAAATAGGAGAACTTTTGATGATTTCCTTCGCCATCGGTTAAAAATATTTAAAAAAAATAGCCCCTGCTAGATTTTTAACAAAGATTCCAATTTATATGCCAATGTTAATGTGAACATTTCTGACGGAAAACGTATGATGTAAATTCGTATGAAGTAAAATGTTAATATTAATATTACTTAATACATGTATTACAGTTATTTGAATATATTAATCATGATATTTGAAATAATCAGAAACTAGACAGGGATCTATAGATTTTCTTTATTCATCGGAATTCCTTAGAAATTCAGTTTACCTCTAAAAACATAGAAATATATTTTTAAGATATCCGTTGCAAAATTTTGTTTGCGAAGTGCAGTGGTAGAGTGTTTGCATATTTTGTCACTAAAAATAGGGTTTACCCGTTGTGGTTTCGAATCTCACCGCGGGATATGAGACACGTGCTTCAGATGATACCATTTAAACTATTGTTTTCTTGTTGCAGAAGGCCTGTGCAGTCGGTTAAAACTATTTACCCTTATTTATAGATATTTGCAGGTAACTAACAATTGCAAGATGAATTTACTAGTATATATTTTGCAGAAATCTATATAATGATTCTTTACAAAGGTCTTGTTTAAAACTATACAGAATTATTTAAAAAAACGTATAACGTTATTTATAGCTTTTTCTGTTTAAAATCCATTAGAGAAGTTTGTACTCATATTCGGACGCTAGCCTGTGGATGATTGCAAAAGACCCTCTAGTATACTCGGCACGGTGAGCAGTGATGGATGTTTTTCGTGTCAGCACTCACTGCACTGGAACTTAAATCTGGTTTATGCGCGGTCTCATCTGAAAGACCGGTCTCCACCTTACACAGTGGCTTCGAACCCGCAATGAAAGGAACAACTCCTTATATACTGAGAGACTCAAAGACAAACGTTTTTACCACTTCTCCACGCGTTTGACGCTATTTGAAATATATGGAGATAACGAAAGTATTCAAGCTCAAAAGTCCACTAAACAATACAACATAGGAGCAGAGCAAACAAAGACCTCCGAAAAAACCAAAGGTGGATTCAGATGCCATTGAGGAATGAGCATCCTCTGCCGACCGGGCACACGGTCCGCCTTGTGCTCCTTGTCATGATGGAGAAATAACGGAAAATACCGTCGTCAATTGGTGTACATGTTTGTATGCATAATGACCTAACATTTAGTATGAAAAACGTCAGTCACCAGTTGACTAAATGGTAAATTGTATTTGTTGACAAGGTCATTGTATCGGCCATAGAACTTTCGAAATTATGAGTTTATACGAGACTGCTGCAGTTCTTGTCTCAGCAACTTGTTTGTCATTAACTAAACTCGTTTTAGATATAGTTCATATGTAGAGCATGCTCTTGTGTATGGAATCAACTGAGATATATATATAAACTTTGTATGCAAGTGATGAAGGTACATGTATATTGCTGCATAAGTAAGAGAAGTTGACGATTGAAAAGTTAAAGTCATCACGTTGTTTGATTACCATTAACGTATTTTTCGAGTAGAATATCCAAGTATGAAACAGATGTGTCAGTCTCTGTGGTATCCTTTATCTCAAGCTAACCAGAATATATCTTATCGACATAAGAATGGAAGTAACAATTGTTACCTGACAAAACCTCGTCCTATATCCAAATGTCGGGTTGAAGGCCACGGCAAGTGCTGTTTGATACATATGAATTTTTTGACTGAAGTAAGAAAATTATAAGTAATTTAAAAGAAACTTCATCGACCTGTCTAATTGTACATTCATAGAATAAATATAATAGTATGAGCTATAGTACTAGTACTATTTTTTGCCATGGTGACAGGGGATGCTCATCATGACTCCTTATCCTTCTTCTGGTTATAAAGGTTAATGGTTCCTATTTAAAATTTGGACTTTTGATGATTATTTTCTGTTTACATTTCATTTCTTATAAATAACCATGTTTTTCATTAAAGAATCATTAGTTGTCTAACACTGTTATTGATTAAGAATTCATATTTATGACGATCAGTATCAATTTATTTTATAGCGTGCATGTTTTAGCCAGAGTTTTACTAGAATATTACAATGTCTTGTAAACATATTGATCTACTGGTCTAAGTTAACCATAAAATTATCACAAATAGTCGAAATACATGAGCACAAAACAGGTCACTATAATTATGACAACACATACTTTAATTCTATACAACAGAAAGTAAACGAAAATAGGTACTATATATAGTATAACATTGACAATTGGCTTAACCTTGGTTATATTTATGCTTAATTGTCCGAAGGAAGCTAAGACTCCAAACCTGATGTTTCAATGGGTATTTCACCAGTACAACGTGAGCTCCTTATATTGGACTTTCTCTGTTTAAATTTATCGGGTACAACCATTTCTTGAATCATACGCTTGACCCTTTCATTAAAAACGAATGAAATCATAACATAAAGCCCCTGTGATCCATTAAGAACAGATACCAAGTAAGAAAACGGAGATATTTCAAAAAGTCCATCAATTATCTGAAAGACCCATGTTATTCCTGTGAGTAGAAACAGCTTCAAATAAATGGAAACGTAATTTCGAGAGGGACCATTTTCAATTTCAGGAGTTCTGTGAATTTTAAAAAAAGTTACCGAGAACAACAGGAAGTTAACAAAGCAAAAGACTGAAATTGGAATGATAAAAATGAATAATTTGTATCTTCCGCCGTTAATGAAACAAGCGATACCCCCAAAACCAGTCAAGAAGGAAGATGAAAAACTCGCATGATATCCAATAGTGACAAAGATAAAAACCAGAGGAGTCAAATATGTGAAGAAGATGTAAGTTAGGAGGGTACGATTGCAGGGTTTTTTATTGTTGAACTGAGCATCAGAAGCAAAGACTCGGAACATGTGAATGCAGCAAGAGGTGGCACAAGTAAACGTCGAAAGCCAAAAGTAATACGTTACAATACCAACAGTTGCACAAGCCACATCATCATAAATGAAAAGGCCCTTAATAAGGGAAAATAGTTGTGCAAAAAAGAGTGAAAATACAAAACACATCAAAGTTTGACCAGGTATTGTGCGCAGACTTTTGAGAATGCCGTACAAAGTGAAGGTTATTACAAGCGAAACAAGAGAAATACTTGTTGAAATGATAGTAAGTATTTGAAGCAAATTTAAAGAAGCTTGACGAGAAAAGGGAGGACTATTACTAGACATGTAATCACTGGCGCAAATCCGAACTGTGTTGTCCTCAGCAATAGAGAATTGATTGTAATAGAATGTCCTACTCAAAACTGGTACGAAAATTTGAAGCCCATCATTTGAAAAAGTGAATTCCATTCTTGAAAGAGATATTTGTGGACAGAGTAGAAGCTTTGTAATATCTCGACTAGCTTCATCGACATTTATTATTTTTAATTGAAAGCGCTTATTACAGAATGAATGCAATGGTGAAACCCTCTCCAAGTGTTGCAGAAACCACCCTTTTGCATCGTCAAAATATTCGAAAGAAACGTTTCCAAATGATCCTGTTTTCAAAGTAGCCTCATAAAGGCGGTATTCAATGAGAATTAAATCTACAATTTCTTGTTGATTTATAAATTTGACTTGAATGTATATTTTCATGAACACGGTCAATATTAGTGGTTCTGATCCTGAAAACGTCACTATCTTTTGACATTCCTTGTTAAAGCGAAAATGGTATTCTATGACTGTGAGAAACAAATTGGTATCTTTGAACATTTGGTCTGTAAAAGAGGTAGTTATCGATTTGATTAATAAGTCAATGTCCATTTTCTTTGGACCTACTTTACTGCTATAACTGGCAGTAAATGCAACATTGTAAGTTGTAGAGGAAAAGGTTGAGAAAAAATAAATACATTCTCCATTCACAAGCAGTTTTCCGGAGGAACAAAGGAGTCTGCGACAACTTCCCTGAAAAAAAAAGATAAAGATAACTCAGAAATTACAAATAGCGTTTTGTCCAATTAACATGTTTTAGGAACTGAAAGTTTGTCTAGGCCATCTTTCAAAGAATTGTATAGTTGTCCTCTCTCGACGAATTAATTCTCTTACCAAACTGATATGTTTGCTGCAGGCCTGCAGCAAGTCTGCTGCAATCTTGCAACAAACAAAATTGTTCGCGGGAAGAAAATTTTCTTGTTAGCAGATGATTGCCGCTAGCTGTGCTCTTGCGGCAAACACTGCAGCAATTGCTGCAAGCTTGCAGCAAATCCGCAGGAACCCAACATGTTTGCAGGAACATTGCAAGAAACATACAAGCCAATCTAATTTTTGCAGCAAGTTTGCAGGAAACATTTAATATGAATGTTCGCAGGAAATTTGGAAGAACAGTAAACAAGTCAAATCAGCCAATGAAATCAGATTGTACTGTATGAAAACAGTATTCTCCATTTTGAAATGTTTGAATTGAAGTTGTATGCAGACTTTGCAGCAACCTCATGATAAAATTTTTGCAGCAAGCTTGCTGCATACTTGCCACAAACGTACTACAAACAACAAGGCTTTGTATAGACTGTCATGTTTTCCTTAGCTACATTAATCGCCCCAAGCTTGAAGCAATGTCTGCTGCAAGTTTGCAGCAGACTTGCAGCAAATATTTGTAGGAAGGTAATTGTTTTTGGAAAACTTTAAGTTACTGACTAAAAATTGCCCGACTCAAAACTTTTTTTCACATTCCAGGACACGCTATCCCATCTTTTTCTTTTATTTCCTCTTGAAATATGGTGAATTTTGTTGCAAGATATATTTTCGCACATACCGACCAAATAATTTTACCTCGTGTCGGCAGAGGACAAGCAAACATTATTTTAAAGATGGCCCCAGCGGAATTTTACATATAAGAATGACCTAATCTTATCATTATCAAATATTTCATTAGATGAACATTGGCTTCAAGAAGAATGACCATACCTTGTAATTGTCAAATATTTCATTAGATGAGCATTGGCTTCTGTGGTTGTTATCATCTGATTTATCATCGTTTTCTAATATCGAGAATATTGAACGAAGATCTGGGTCCCTACCACTGCCATCCGGGCAGCTTTCACCAGCTTTACTAGATCGTTCACAAAGTGAACAGTACAAATTTTCTATTCCTGGAAATTCGCACTTTGGTGGTAAAAATGTCAGGTATGGATGGACTGTTATAGAACAGTTTCTTGACATACTTTTTTGCATCATAGACCCAAACTTGACTTCGTGTTTAAAGTTGTAGATGTTTGGACATTCAAGGTTAATCTTCCATGGAATCGTTTGAATCTGCTCTGTATCTCTTGTGTTCGAATTAAAACAAAAGAAGCAAAAATAATTTTTATAGGTTTTAAGTGTTTGAATCTCTGTCACTGGAACAAAACTCAGCATATCAATGTACTTATCTGATTCACATAGATTCCTTATAACAGCATTCTTGTATTTATTAGGACATTTACGGATCATAAAAAAAGAAGTTGGGTGAATGTCATACGATCGTGGAAAAGATGTCGGCTCACATCCCCACTTCCTAATTTGCTTCAGTATACTTCCCCGAGCTTTACAACAACTGTTTTCTTTACTGCAGTTAGTGATACATGAACAAGGAGGTTCATGCATGATTTGACTCAGAGTTCGGTTATCAGGAAAGAAGTACTTTTTTGCTATGCGACACCATTTCTTCTGCTTAATCCAACCGAATTCTTTCTTATCTGGAATTGTAATAGTTTCCATTAATCCAAAATTAATTTTTGGTAGAAATTGACTAATTGTGGGATTTTTTGAATAATTAATTGCAGTTATTGTTATTTCTGATAGATAAAACTGGTATAGTGATTTTGAGGATTTTTGGACTGGTTTGTTGTAGATATTGACTGATATTTCAGCGTCGGACATCTGAATATCTCCAAGTTTTGTTTTCACCAAATTACATTCTTCACAGTGCTTGTTTTTATATGGATATCGCAACAAATCCAAACTTTCATTGAGACATGTTTTCCGTAAATCATCATCAGAATTGCCCATCCTTCCCGTTGCATTGCACATAGATATCGGTGGGGTAATGGTCTCATCTCGAATGTTACACAATAGGCAAAAAGGGTTCTGGAAAACTCCCGTCGGCTGATATAAAATGGCGCAGGCTTTTTCAACATTGTAATGAAACATACTAGTATAATTACGTGTCACACCCGTGGCATTACATCGCTTGATAAGAGAAGCATCGCATCTTTTAGGTTCTCCCAACTCAGCCATAATTTCGATCGAAGGAATATAATGAAATGAAAGATGCTCGTCCAGAATGAATTTCCACAATTCATCCTTAGAGGTGAAATCCTTCAGTTTGACGATGCATTTAGTATCACCGATCCAAGGTAAAACATCAAAATCATTGTTACATCGGGCACAATAAATATTACTATAAGTAATTTTGGTTGATTTGGAAGTAACTGGATTTCTCTTAAGCATATTTTCATATGTATTTGTAATTTGGCATTTGCTAATAAGTTCTTTATCTGCGCCCGGAGGACAATAATTTTTCATATGGTACATTTCATCGGGCCACTCTGAACCGTGCGATGTTTGCACGCACGAGCTGAACGCGATGTCCAAACAACAGTTTCCAGTTTTTGAGCATGAATCATCACAGCTACACTTTAGACACGTCATTGAAAGGTTTGTTTTTGAATTTGAATATTCTACCGGAGTAGTATCGTAAAGAAGATTTTTATCACAAATACTTTCATTGCCACAAACATAAGCATACTCCTTTAGAATATGTTTCCATTCTTCAGTAAAATTCACTGCACTTGTGCAGGATGCCAAAATCCATAATGGGATTATCAGCAAACTGATTATGTCAGCATACTTTTCACCTGCTAATAAAACACAGGAGATACCAGATATTTCATAGATATTACTTTTTTTTTTAAAACCGTGGAGGTCAATACAGTGCCTCTTCAAACGTTAAAAAGCATCGTGCCTTTGTGCCATTTTACTGCTTTAATTTTATAGAGACTGTGAGAGTTCGTTTAAAAATATTTGAAAACGAACTATGGAATTTTATAAACGACGACCAACTGTTTACTGCCGATTTGTTAGTGCCAACTACTAGTACTTGAGCACTCCTTCAGGCACGTAGCCACGGGGGGCCAGGGGTTGGGGGGCCTGGCCCTCCACTTTTTTTGCCAACAATACTTTTACTATTGAAAATATTCGTCTAAAGACTGGTTGCCCCCCACACCCCCCTTTTATACTAAAGGTAAGTAATAGGAAGGAAATGTAGTATTGTAAGCTTTAAAAAATGGATATTGAAAGGAATTGGTAGTGAAAAAAGTGTGCCTCTACACCCCCCCCCCCCCCCCCCCGAAATAGGATATTCGACTTCGGAGAGGTTTTCTTTCTTTCTTTCTTTTCTTTTTTGCTTGTCAACTTCTTCAGGTAAGTAAAAAAAATTTTGTGGCTGGCCCCCCACTTTCAAAATCGATCCTACGTGCCTGTCCTTCATGTCAATTTCTATACTGATTACCGATGATAAAATTAAACTAACTCCTCTCATATATATATTTTCCAAATAACTAAAGAACATATCAGTGAAATTATTATCTTAGAGTCTTTAGTTTAACTAATTTGACTTAATCAACCAAGTTTTAAACTTTTGAAATGTGTAAAACACTCAAAAAATATTTTCTTTTATAAATTAATATGTAAAATAATCCAATTTACGTATACATTTTTTTTTTAACAAAAAATGTTCTATTCTTTTAAAATTAAGTTTGACTATTTTGATAAATTATCAGTTAATAGGTTTTAAAATTTTGATATGAAATGTATAAACATTTAATTTATTTTAAATCCATATGAAAAAAAAAATTCGGTTTACTTACACATGGTGGTGTCAGTCGTTATGTTGATATAAAATTATAAATTCCTTTTTATTTTCACAGAGATCTTATCGTACAGTCTTACTTTATTGACTATTTGGAATTGGCGCTATGCAGCGAAATATATGAAATTTATACTACGTACGTTGTGCTGCTATGCACACGGCACTAAATTGGAATGGATCATAATGAATTTGAGATCAATTAAATATAATTATTACTTAAATTCATTAGAACATGATATTGTCAAAATTTCAATCTGCTTTTATAGGAAAATTTTTTCCTTAACAATATACTGATTTAAAATATCTGAAACCAAATTAAGTATTGTCTCACTACCCATCACTTAACATTGTATTACTTGATAAGAAAAATCAATTAATCTTACTGATAATTGAGGAGGTATATATCATATTATCCACCGGGCTTTAATTTTTTTTTAACTACAAAAATTAACTTTGAAAAAAGTATTAGGCTTCAATTGCAAGTTCTTAGAAAAAGTGTAAATTCGAGCCCTGATATATTTTACGTATAACATATGATATGTTTCGTAGATGAGAAGATGTTGAAAAAAAATGTCAAGCAAATACTTAAATAATTTCGATATGAAAACATTGCTGAAAAATAATATAAAATTTTCCACCTCTGGAATTCTCAGGGGTCCGTGTTTTATAATATGCCATCTAGATCTTAACATTTTTTGTTTGCGTAGTCGATCTCTGTTCATTATTGTCACCTTTTAGATTACATGTATTAGGAACCAACGAAATTGTTCTAATAAGGCTTATACATTTGTTTTTAGTCATACTGTACAATTTTTTTTCAAGTAAAATTATCTTTAACTCTTCATAATTTTTGAAAAGTAATTTCTACAAATTTCTTGTTTTCAGATCAGAGTCAGACCCTCTTCACGTTGAACTCTGATTAATAAAATTAACCTGTTTAATCTTCTAGAAGAGAAGGTCAGATCCATCTGCATTCGAAGCAAGGTCTGATAGTGTCCATTCCTTGGCTTATTACCCAACAAAAATGGGCTGAATTCGTTGGGCTTGCTGTTCATGTCATGCAGGGAATAGACCTGCTTTAAAAACGTTGTTTTACAATTACATGCATTAGTCTCGTCACAACATTCAAAAATGTCTGGTAGTGTTCACATCTTGATTTTCTATCCATGCAAGTTTAGCTCACTCATCTGAGTGTCCTTAGGAATTGACCTGCTACAAAAACTTCAAACTTATTTGCATCCATCATGAAAAATTAGCTCTTTCAGCTCAAATCCAGCTCTGAAGTAATTTTGGTAGTGTTTTTCTCTAGATACATCACCCTGGCACAGCTTAAAGTCCACGTAACACTTCACAATTCAGATTTCTATCAATGATTTAGAGTTTTAGAATTTTAATACATTAGGTGAAATATATGGAGATATTAAAAAGCATTTCAGCTCAAAAGTCCATTGAACAATACAATTTTGAAGCAGAGCAAACATGGAATACATGGACCTCCATAACATCAGAAATTGGATCTGGTGCCATGGAGGAATGAACATCCCCTGCCGACCGGTTTCACCCGCCGTGTGCTCCTTGTCATGATCGGGAAAAACGGAAAAATTCGTCGCCAATTCAATTTGTAAATAATGGTCTAACAATAAGTATGAAAAAACGTCGGTCAGTATTTGACTTAAGGACAAGATATATATGCTGACAAAGTCATTGTATCGAATCTAGAACTTACGAAATGATGACTTCAAACAAGACTGTTGATTTTCTTGTTTCATCAATTTGCCTGTCAATAACCTACCTCATTTATAATTAAATTTTCATACGTAGAGCATGTTCTTGCATATCGAATCAACTGAGAGATATATGCCACATGTGCAGGTGATAAGGGTACATTGATGCAAAACTTAGGGACGATGAAGATTAAAAAGGCTGATGTTCTGTATTGGGTTAACTACAATAGTAGGTGTTGTTTCAATGGTGATTAAAATGTGGTGGTCTATTAATTATCAGCAACTATCAAAACAGTTATTTAAATCACTTATGAAATCATTATCTCATTCACTATTGAATTTGAAAACTTTATATCAAAATTGAACATTATTTCGATAGTGGTTGCAGTCTATGTTTTGTATTGAAATGTACTCTCAACCGCTATTGAAATAAGTATTTTAATTGTGGTCGTATTTCAGTAGTGGTTGCAACCTATGTTTGTTATTGAAATACACCCTCAACTGCTATTGAAATAATTATTTCAATAGTGGTTGCAACCTATGTTTGTTATTGAAATACACTCTCAACCTCTATTGAAATAATTACAAGTACATATATTTCAATAGTGGTTGCAACCTATGTTTGTTACTGAAATGTAACCACTATTGAAATAATTATTTTAAAAGTGGTCGTATTTCACTAGTGGTTGTGTTACGTTTTTACAAAGTACAAATGATTCATAATTGAGTTCGCTTAGGTTTCCTTCCTAAGAATTACGTTATCATATAAAATCGAACAAACTTACGTCAACTTCATGCAGACGATCCACTAACAATGACAAATATAAAATCTGGATTGGCAAAATAGACAAACTCGTGTTATAATATTTTTTTCCTCGGTCCAAACTGGATAATGATTAGCAAACAAACATGAACTTAACGACAACAAATTATAAGAAAAGAACCAACCACAGTTTAATCAATAATCAAACCTAAAACCTATCTCTGTAGTTGCAGACTGAGTGGTATAACAAACAATTCTGTTGTTTCCCGACACAGTCTGCAAATACCCTAAACACACCCTAGCAATCACCAAGAAAACTTTATTAAAAGTCACCAAGACACTATATTAATTAAAAGTCACCAAGACACTATATTAATTAAAAGTCACCAAGACACTATATAAATTAAGTCACTGAGACACTAATAAGGAACTAAATTCCTGAGCTGAGTGGTTTGACGAACAATTCTAATGTTTCCGGACAAAGCCCAACCTAGCCCAAGAGGTGTTACTCAAGCGATGAGGAACACTTCATGGGTGTCTGTATTTATAATTTTTCTAATTACTTAGTACTAATGATTGGTTAATAATTTGGGAATTCTGATTAACTGTAATATAAATGTTGATTTGTTAATAATTGTTAATGATGTTTTATTTATAAAATGATTCGATTGGACGATTTTAGAAACATTTAAATTCACACGATTATTCTATTTCATTACAGTTGCAACCTATGTTTGTTACTGAAATGCACTCTCAACCACTATTGAAATAATTATTTCAATAGTGGTTGTTATTTCAATAGTGGTTGCAACAGTGCAGTACAATTTTTCGTATTTTGATATTTAAAATCTAGGTTTTTTAAATGTTAAATTTCAATGTACAAAATCATTTTGATTTTTTTTTATTAATTTAGGAATTGATCTATCTAATGTATTAAAATTCTAAAACACTAAATCACTTTTGAAATTAGATTTCTTTTAAGTGTTACAAGGACCATTTCAGTCTCGATGTCTCTAATCTTTGGATTATCTATTATCATTTTTCCATGGTTGCTTAGGGTTTGAAATCATAAGGTTTGATTGTTCATGTATACTACTATATCAATTTATATAATATAAAAGGGAAATTGTACAATATTGAATTTTGGTATTTTGAATACCGATTAAATGCATTGAATACCATATTTGAAGAGTTTCCAAGTCCAAATCACATATTCTTAAGTATCTAACCCAAGTAATCTTGAATCCTCAGATATATCTTCCCTTTTTTTCTTGGTCCCAACAAGCTCATGATCAAGATAAATAGATTTTACTGTATCTTAAGTGAGCAAAACAAATTTTGCAAGATTTGTGAAGGTTTTATTTCAAAAGTTTTAATTTATCATGTGAGGAACAAAGAACATATTAAATACATACATGTATGATTTTCAGTATCTTTCATATCAAATAAGGGAAAGAGGGATTTTCCTCATTGATAATGTGCATTACATACATGTATATATTGCTCCTGGCTTTCTTTTGATGCTCCCTTGCATTGAAATGATGCATTTAAGAACTTTTCAACGAGACAATTGAAAATCTACATGTATATGTCAATACTTGATTCCTGACAGCCAAGTATGAAAAATATACAAGTTAATGAAGCATAAAAAAATATAAATGAGTTTACATGATGCTCATATAGAATAAAGCCAAGAAAAATGGTTCAATCTGTAATATGACCAGAGGTATGAAAATTAAATTTCAATAAAAGAATTCTTTTAAAATATAATTACATGTATCAAATTATTAACTTATTGTGAAATTTATACAGGATGCTGTAAACATCTTTGACTGTGAGAAAAAAAATCACTCAATACAGTGAAAATGCTATTATACACTACTGACCATTTCCATTCACAATACATGCCAAAAGTATTTTTTCCAACTCATTCTCTCTTTAAGTTTGAACATAGAAAAGAATATATATTTTTTTTATTAAATATTTTACAGACAATCAAATTCATAAATAACAAATACACATATTAAAAATCTAAGAATAATTATATACATTTCATACATAAAGAATGTTCCTGCAGTGTGACAGCAGACATTCAGTAACATTGAGTACATATTATCCACATGTTCACAGAAATATCTAATTGATAATGATGTTTCTTCTACTACCTATTTAATAAGCAGAATTCTACTATTTTCACTGTAATTCTGCTACATACATAAAAAGTGTGTGATATGTGCAGGTTCAAATGGGTACATCGCAAAATTTGAAAGGTACAGATGAACAAAAATGATTACTCTAAAGTTCAGATCCCTTATAAATTGTCTACTCACTGATGAGTATTTTCTAATTGAAACATCTTAGAAATAATTTATAGAGTAAACATTGTGTAATTTAACACCTAGTGTTCCATTTCACAGTATTTTCATTCCCACTACACATATACTATTTTCAATACAAACATTCTTTTTGTACTGTGTCTGACCAACACTTTTTGTTTCAGAAAATATACATATTTTAAAAGATATCACATTTTTGAAACATGATATTGCATTTATTTTATGTCCTCTGGACCCTTGTCTATTAAATCCATGTCTATTAAAAGTTTCCACTTTGTGAGTCCATTTCTTTGATTGTTTCTATCAATTCTAGTATTTTCTTTTGAAAATGTTACACCTACTGAATACATATAACATGTATAATTCTTATGTAAATGTCAAATGACAGCACAATTTTACAAAACAGAGCACAATACTTTTATCACAGCAAAAATGCACTGTACCATACTTCATGATTGTACCCAAATGTTGTCAATGAACACCATTCTTTTCTTTTTAATATATATACATCAGTCACTTTCCTTCACTTGTTTAATTCCTATCACCTCAGAAACAGAATGTAGAATGCCATTAAAATGCAAGTCAAAGCCACTGGAACATGAAGTCTAGTACCAATCACAGACGCTGAAAAGAGAATCAATTAGAAATTTATTATAAAATCAACAATTCTTTTTAAAATGAAATAAATATGATGTCAAGATTTTTCTCATAGTTGTTGTTGATGAAGCAATCTTCCATCACTTTAGTTAGAATAATCGAACTATGTTTTGGGACAAGCCCTCACCACAGCTAAAATAATTTTCTCTGGATTGTTTGAATTAAATGCACTGGGTTTGAGTAATCAACTTTTTTTTTATTTTGCTACATTGCCAATACATGGAACAAATTTCATCCCTAAACCAGGTCCGTAAAACAATGTCATTTTACTGAAAGAACATTCTATCTACCACCTCTCCTCTTGTTAAAGGCCAGTCAGGTATTATAACATTCCAAAGGGACTTAAAATATTTATTTTAGTTTTCAACCTTATTAAAAAGAATGTTTGATCTTGAACACTTTTTATTCTCATTTACCTTTATAGAACACCCCAAGAAAGCCCTTTTTCTCTGATAAAAACCACTTTTTCAGTCGTGGAACTCTTCTCATGTAGGCACAGGTGCAGATAACCAACATGCTGAACACAATGATTCCCTCGAACGAATATGCTAAAATAAATAGCAAACTAATGATAAAGTCATTGAAATAAAACTACACTTACAAAATATTAATCTATTTTCATTTCCTTTCATATTTTACATTCGATTATCTTAAATTCTCCTCCTTTCTGTTTGTTGTTTTTCCTTGAATTAAATGAAAGAGGTAGTTATTGTACATAATTATAAATTCAGCTTACCGTTTGTCATTTTGCCGTATCAGAATCTTCTAAATGGTATGCAGATTCAGACACACAGTCAACAAACTCTACCGTGGCATTTTCTCAAAGCGGAAATAAAATTTGTTCGCTAAAAATTAGAGTAAAGCGGTACAAATTAATATATTCCGGTAGAGAGATGACTAAAAGGGTGAAAGCTTGTCCACTTCTCTAAACAGAATATGATGAGTGTTGTTGAAGAAAATATAAAGTTTTTAAAAAGCTTCTCATGTTAATTTATGTAAAAATCATTCTAGCTTCTTTTCTGCCATCCCCCCCCCCCCCCCCCAAGAAAAAGGGGGGGGGGGGCATGAAAAAAATTCACAAAGAGAAAAAATATTATAACATGCCCGAAAAATTTATTTCGTGTGTATAACTGTCTGAGTGTGCGTGGTTGTTTCTCGATTTCATTCTTTGTAAATTGCAACAATTAAGATTTTAGAAGAGAGGCTTTAATTAAGATGCAGCGATAGGGAGAGGAGAGGCCTAAAATAAGTTTTGCCTGCTGCCAGCGGCTGCCCCATTCACTTTTACTTGTGAATATAAAATTGTATAAATAAAAATCATGCAGCCATTTTACTTAAAGAAAGAATGTCGCCCCCCCACCTACATTGATCAAATTAAAACAAACAAACAAACTTTATAGTAGCTGCTAACCTTTCGATCTCAATCTGGTCCAGTCGTCTTTCAATGAATTCACTTCAGGGAAGTAAATTAATCGAGTTGTTCGGCATTTACGCTTTGAATGTATAAATAGAGAGATCGATAATATGCATGCATGCATCACAATTCTGGTATTTTTTAATTTTCATTTAAAAGTCTTGTCTGCAGACAGTAAACGGTAAATCGATGTCAGCAAAGAAAACAGATACTCGCAAAGAAAACGTAAGTGACCATAGTGACAAATATAAATTCTTATGATTTTTTTCAACTTTTTGACTTTTGATGATTCTGATTTTTTTTTTCATTTTTTTTTTTTTCATTTAAAAGGAATATATCCCATTGATTAAATCCAAAAATGGGAAAACAAATATAGGTAAAGTATATACTAGTATAGCTTTTTTTTTCGATCACGTTTATATATATACGCTGTACAGATGCGAGAGAATTTAACAAAAGGACTGACGTGTATAAAAATATTAATTGTTTCCTTTTTAGCATGAAATATTCTTATTATATTTTTTTGCTTAAAGTTTTTGTGCATGGGTAATCACAAGAAAGGAATTGAAGAAATCCGCGTCATAGAAATATTACAGTATTATTTAAATAAAATTATAAGGATTTCTTTGGATAATTTAAACAAAAAAATTAAGGACTTCATGTCAAGGCACGGTCTGCAAATCGGTTTAAAAGGTGAGGGAATTGATGATTTGTAAGTTTGACCTCGAAAATGATTCCTGTATGCATGTATGATGCAATCATAATTTAGGTCACTTATAAAAGATCAATACTTTTAGCGATTCAAAAAAAAATTTTTTACATTTTTTTTATATAGTTTCACGATACATGTAATTTGATTTGATTAATTCCATTTCGCTGCAACAAAATTAAAACAGAGAATTTTTTTACATCAAAATTTAAAAAAAAGGAATAGTTTTTTTTTCTGGCAACCAATCTTCAATGAGGGTGACATTCCCGATTTTATAGAATGAAGAAAACAAGCATTCACAACATTTTGATAGGTTGTCAATTCGCAGTATAATTTTCCTTTATTGCATACATGTACCTAAACAGTGAAACATGAAAAATATCAAGAAAGATCAGGCGCGGATCCTACACACGCCTTCCCCATCGGGGGGGGGGGGGGTGTTCTACCCATTCATGGAAATTGGGGGGGGGGGTGTAGTCGATCGCTTCCAAACCGTCATACTGATGACTTTTCTTACCAACTTAGGTCCATGATGTCTACGGCGGAGGGGGTTCTGTCATTGATCGAGGTAACTTTTCTCGGTTTGGATATAAGGGTTAAGACCCCTAATTAATTGCAGTAAACTAATTGAATTAATTTGAATTGTACATCTTACCCCGCAAATTCCGCGTGTGTCTGTGTGTGGGGGGTGGGGGTCCTCTGGATCCTACGTGCATTAAGATTTTAAGGTGAAAATTAAGGTTCTCCGATCCTCAGGTCACAAAAATTGAAAGTGTAAATTTCAAAACAAATGACATTTTATTTGTTCATACTATTGATTTGAATAATAAATAAAACATTTATTTGTATTGTTTCCATGTGTTTTTCAAAGATAATACGTTATCACCCATATAGGTTTATATAAGGAAAAAGAGATGTCTTCAAGGTTTTGGCAATTTATATTCAGTATAGGATGGTTACACTGTATTTGTGCACATAAAAACATTTATTAGGTATGTTGATATAAAATAAATTACTAAAAACCAGGTGTATCCAGCATAATAACCATGGAAATGAAACACCACATCTTTACATCCACATCAAATGTAAGAGTTATGTTTCTTTCAAGAACTGAACAACAGATGTAATAATGTTTTTTCGTTTTGTCACTCTGGGTTTCCCATTGAAATTTTCACTGAGTACACTGTGTACACCATCAAACCCTCCTCTGTTGTATGCCAACTGAATATGATGCAGAGACAGTCCAGAGAGCGACATCTTTTTCACCATGCTCTCCGACACTACTTTGTTCCTTATCAAGGGCATCAAAGTTTGCAGATTAGATTTAGAAACTTCCATCTGGTTGACAACTTGCATGATATAATCCATGCTGAAAGAATAGTTCAAGTAATAGGATTCTGTGTTGTGGTACTCAACAAGTTTCTGCAGATATGCACAATCTTCTAAAGCATCATGTGCATCAAATGTACAGCCTAGTATTTCAAGCACAAGGGTCTCCAGAGTTGAATTGGATGGATTACAAGATGTGTGTTCTTTCAACATAGGAAGAGTATCACAGAATCCAATAATGCAGTCTTGTAGTGGTATATTGGAAAACTTTCTCATAGCTCTGCATAAAACGACACTGTCAAATTTTCTGCAGTTGTGAGCAAATAACACAGGTTTACGTATCCCCGGTGTATTATTTAGCCACTCACGAAATGATGTCAAACACTCCTGTATGGAACATGCTTGCACGGGAACACCATTCTTGTATAAAGTAGAACCATCACAGGTAAGTCCTGTTATCCTTGAGGCTGTCTCCTGTATGGCAACTGATGGTAGCACATACTCACAAAAAGAGAAATCAGCACACCTTGCAGCCATTTGTGTTATTTCACATGATGCATCTGAAAAAAATGAAAAAGTATAAGATATGAGTTTATAAGAAAATTACACGATATTTCTGTTATATATATTTGTAAGGATAAATAACAATTTTACCCACATACCTAAACCAGTTGTCTCTAGATCAAAGTAGACTCTACTGTATTCACCCGGAGGCAGTGGAACTTGGTGGAGCTGTTCTGGAGGGGATGGAATAGTCTCCATTCTTTCATCAGGAATACTACTACTTTGAGAAAGTACACCACTCTCATAAGTTATACCCTCCCTTGTTTCAGATGATGATATTGCAGATGCCGACTTCTTCTTCAGTTCAACTCTTCTTTTTTTGAACTCTTTTGAAGATATTTGTTCGAAATTCTTTTTCCTTTTCTTCATTTTTCTTTCAGCGTCTTTTGCGGTGCATGTTCCAGGAGACAATGATAGCTCTTCATGTATCTGCAATAAAAAAACACAAATTTTGAATGTTATATTTTTACATGTACATTGTATTTTCATTCACTGGTGAGAAAGATAATAAATGATACAACTTTTCTATATGAAGTTACCTGAAGTACATATGGAGCTCCAATATTTTTCTCACAGACTGCTGCTGCAACTCTCACACTTGTACTTTCCGATCCTGAATAAAAATTATTCTTGGGGTTTTTCCTGGATACAATGTGGTTGAAATTTTCATTATGTTGCGTGCTTTCAAGTAAAGAAAGTCTCTCTGACTGATTAGCATATGATGTAAAAAGTTGCTGAAGGTCTTCAAACAGATTCGTGTCGGTGAGATATTTTCCATAGGGAAGATGCTTCGGTGTGTACGTTTCCTTATTTTGTAGATATCTGCACCATTTCACTTGGCATGATGAATGTTTACCATATAGGTGGTTTGGAATGGCTAGTAGGTTTTCTTTCAATGATATGGGTTCTTCTCTGTTAGAGGACACAGCATACGCAAAGCACTTTTTTATGTGACCTATAGTTTTGACACTCAGTATCCTCTTATATTTTTCTTTCTGCAAGGCATACAGATTATTTGCAAAGTTTTTGAACGTATGGTTCTTATCACTACATTTCTGCATGTCAGCATTTACCTCCAATCTTACTTTATGAATGGTACTAGTGTCATCATCCATAACTAAAGTTTTCACTTTGTGCCCCTTGTTTTCAATACTTTTTAGGATCTTTACAGCCATGGATGGTTCCATTGATTTTGAGCTTCCCTCCCAATTCTTTCTACAATCATGTTCTTTCTTCTCCCGTCCTCGGAGCTCAGCACTTTTACATACTCTGCAACTCTTTGCCATCACATCATAGCCTACCACCTTTCCAGTTTTACATCCAATCATTGATCCATGACCTGATAAATGGTTGATAAGAGAAAAAAAACTCATTTATTCATTTATACATGTGTGTGTCTTCTTTTTTTACTTTTATATCCATAATAATTGAATGTTCATGTGTATTTCTTGATATTGAAATTACTTTATTACATTTTCAACAGTGAAATTCTTTTAGTTATCCAGGTTCAATCAAGGGTGTACAGGGATTGACCCCAGGTTTTATTCCATACCCTCTGAGGCCGGAGGCCAAAGGGTGTATGGAATACAACCTGGGGTAAATCCCTGTACACCCTTGATTGAACCTGGATAGCTATTTCTTTTTTATGTACCCATACAATTCTTTGTAAACATCAAAGTCTATTCAACTATGTCTCAACCTTGTATGTTTTCAATACTATGTTACTTAGCTAATCAACTATGACAATATGTTTACTATGACACTATGAAACTACAAAAAGATATGGGCAAATGGAAAATGAAAGAAAATGTAATAAAAAGAAAAATCAATGTTTTGTAGTTGGATATGGCATTTATTTCAGTTGTGAGACCTGATTTTTTTTCTCATACTTTCAATCATGTTTTACACTCAAGAAAATATGAAAAAAAAGTGTCCCACTCATGAAATAAATTCAATATGCAACCACAAAAGATTGAATACCCTCTATTCATTTCATTAGCATACAATGACATTTTGGGGTTTCAAAACTCTTCTTTCATATTCATAAATACATATGTATTTATACAATATAAAATTCATTCATAATGTTATAAAAAAAATCACATCATAAAATACCTGATAAACTATTATAATTTCTTCCACTTCCTCTCTTTTGCCAACCAGCGTCGTAAGACAGTATCAAACCACTATCACTAGAATGAATTGAAATATTTAGAAAGATATGAAGTATGAAAATCACACGTATACTAATGAAAAAAAATCAGTAGGTGTGCAAAATTTCTTTAGAAAATATCTGAAATATGTTACTTATAATGTGATCAATATAAACATTATACCAAATACAAGTACATATTTATAAAATGACAATGCTATATGATTTTATGAGATGTTATGATGAATACTATGGAAGTAATTTTCACAATGAAAATATTTACCCTGATGTATGTGCCTCATTCTCCAATGCATCATTGCATGTCATTTTAGCAAGTGACTCAAATACAGGGGCACATTCTCTCTCTCTCTTTTTCAAATTGCTATGACTAAGGCAATGGATGTTGAGAGTTGAAAAGAGCTTTGTCACAACAGCCTCCCCAACTCCAGCATGGGTCAAAGCTACAATAAATTTTATATTTATAAAACCTTCATAACTTGTCACCATTATCATTGCTATGATTATTATTATGAACCAAATAATTATTTCTTTATCAAAAGTTTAGAGGATCATTAGGCTGCTTATCTGTGTCATATAAAAAGAAGAATCATTGGAATTATTTTCAGAAATACACATACATTGTATGTTCTTATTTTTCATATATTCAAAATAGAAGAAAAAACAAACAACCAAATAAATACATACCAACCCCAAGCTTTGTATTCACATCAAATGGACCTTGGCCATTTGGACCAATGTTGTGTCGCTTCCCGGTTGGCACAATTGTCAACTCCTTGCAGTTTGTACACTCTATGTATAAAAGACTCGCAAGGCCATACTGTCTTTCTTTTACACAATTCGCTAAGTCAAGTGGCGTATGACAAACAAAACATCCTCGTTTTAGATGTTCAACTAAAACGGCAAACTCTATGATCCTTCGACCATCAAAGATATTGGTGTATACTCTAGACAATTCTTCACTTTCTTCGGTCTCACTTAAATCAGTGGAACTTACATCATCATCATGTTCGGATGTCTGAGTTTCAGAGTTGTTTACGTCAACGGCAGTACTGTTATTTACGCAAGTGTCTGTGGGAAAACTGCTGATCTGGGTTTCATTGTTATTTTCATCAATACCGGTGTTTACACAAATGCTAGAAAAACTGCTGGTCCCTTTTTTGAAGCGACCTTTCTTGTTTCTTGCTCTAGAGGGATTTCCCTCCATTGTTGATTGTTTACTAGTTACATCGTTAATATACTTTCCTTCTTTCACAAAAGATTTCCAAAAATTATAAATACCGGATTTTATGGTACGAATAAACTATTTCCGAATATGAGTACGAGTTATCTCGCCTTGCTGAGGATCGGAGATCGTTAAATATAGTTCGGATGAAAAAGAAAATCGAAAAAACGCATCTACAATGATGGTTTTAGGTTTTATATAATTTATACTTCCGGTACACATGTTTTATACCGGTACAAACTGATGCAACATTTGTGAAAGTATTCCTCGGTTATCTAGCCTTGCGATGGTCCATTCCTCTTAAATTTCTCAAAATTAGCAGGTTTGTATCTTGTAAAAATAATCAAACTTTTTAAAATGATGTAAAAAGGCCAAGTTTCCGTGTATCCGTTTCAATGCTCAGTGACGTAAAGTATGGTTGAATTCCTAAAGCATGTACTTTCATTTTGATTCTTTATATTTTTTTTGTTGCTTTAATTATTTTTTCTTTGTGTCTGAAAGCAATTAATCTAATATTTCAAAACATTACTGGCAACTAGTATTTGAGCTACATGTTAGCTGCAGATCTGTATGGAACCAGCTGCCAGAAGACACCATCACCACGACCATGTCCCTGGAGTCCTTTAAGACCAGGATTCAGGGATATAAAGCACCGTAAATGAAGCAGGACATGTTTTAATCAGATTTAAAAATTGTAAATAGACGCGTGGACTACCCCACACGTACATGTTTTTAATCAAAGTGAGAAAATGCTGCAGCAGCGGCCCTTCACTTCATAGGAAGAAGAAAACTTTATATGCTTGAACTATCAATTCAAATATTACTCAGTTGATGGGCAAGTGTTCCTAGCATACATGTATGCTGTTGACTTCAGGGCTCATTGTTTTCTCTTTACTTCAACAGGGTTAGAGATTGATTCAGTGCTTCAAGTCACACTAACTTTTAGATTGCTAAATTATAATGACCTAAAAAATTTTGGTCTTCATTTCAGAATTTCTGGTCGCCATTAACAAATACTTCTCTCACCATGGCAAAAACATATACAACAAAAAGCAATATTCTTTGATTCCTTTTCTATAGTGAGATATACCTGAAATGGCACAGCCTGTACCTTCCACAAATATAAGTTTTCCAGATGAGGAGGAGAAGGTCCTTAAGTACTGGAAAGAAATTGATGCCTTCCGTACATCATTAAAACAGTCTAAAGGGAAACCCAGGTAATGAGGTGGAAAAGAATATTAAATGATTTAATTTGTCTCTCTATGGACACTTAGGAGAATTTTTATCCAAGAAATGTCATATGTCAAAGGTGGTGAAAAATCAATTCTCAACTGGGACATGAACCCAGGGCCTCTGGCATACAGTGGCAGTGCTGTAACCACTGAGCTATATATTGAGACCCAAATATATTGACTAACTAGTGACACATGTTCAAGAAAAAGTTCAAAGAACTGTGTACATAAGCTTCTAAATTGAGTTAAAACCCAGGGTTCTAAACCCTTAAATTGATAAATAATAACAAATTTAAATTGTGGAAACTTAATAAGAAAAGTTTTGTTTCAAAATAAGAATGAACAATATTCAGCACAGGCAATTGATGGAAAAATAATTATTACAGGTACACGTTTTATGATGGGCCACCATTTGCTACAGGACTGCCTCATTATGGACATATCTTGGCAGGAACAATAAAAGACGTAGTCACCCGCTGGGCCCACCAGACAGGCTACCATGTGGAGAGAAGGTTTGGATGGGATTGTCATGGTCTCCCAGTGGTTAGTACTTAATATTCTTAAGGCTTAATTGAAACTAAAATTTTAAAAATGAACTGACTCATTTTTTTTAACCCCCAGGGAGAAATTATTTTTTATACATACTAGAGAATATGCTTTCAAATTTTATTATTCAAATTGAAATTTTCAGAGAAAATGATTTTTTTACCTAGTGTTGGTACGAAGTGTTGGAATATTTAAATCTTTATAATAGGAGTATGAGATTGACAAAACATTAGGGATCAAAGGGCCAGAAGATGTGGAGAAGATGGGGATAGCAGCTTACAATGCAGAGTGTCGCAAAATTGTCATGAGATACTCAACTGAGTGGGAGGTGAGATAGGTATAAATTGTCATGAGATACTCAACTGAGTGGGAGGTGAGATAGGTATAAATTGTCATGAGATACTCAACTGAGTGGGAGGTGAGATAGGTATAAATTGTCATGAGATACTCAACTGAGTGGGAGGTGAGATAGATATAAATTGTCATGAGATACACAGCTTAGTGAAGGTGAGATAAATTATCATGTAATTTTCTGCTGAGCTGGAGGTGAGATAAATATAAAATGTAATGAAATCATCTTCTGGGTTTAGGGCTGTGTATTGAGCAAAAAATTTCGATACGATACGATACAATATTTTTTAAAGTGATATCCGATATACTGGATTCTAAAACAAGTCCATCAAAAAAGGCTTATTAATCATTTAATGTATGGATTTCATAAAAAAATTTGTGTTTTATTACCCATTTCAAAGTTCTCATCAAATAGTCAATAAATAAAACACTTCCAATCGAAACTTTTAATGACTGTAAAATCAACATGTTAAAATAAAATTGTTATGCAATTTATAATAACTATAAAAACTGTGTTATTTCTTTAATAAATCTATGATTATTGATTAGTTTTAATTCAAAAAAGTTAAATATAATCTTTGCTGATTAAAATTCCCATCTTTTTAGCAGAATTAGAAGAAAAACTGCTTGTCTGATACGTATTGGAAGTAATTTTTCGATATGATTTTTTTCTTGAATATCGATACGTATCGATACATTGATACAGCCCTATCTGGGTTCAAGGTGAGATAAATCAAATTTGTTGGGATGTATTCTGCCGGTTGGGAGATGAGATATATGCATATTCAAAACTAGAATGATATTCAATTCCTCCCTGCACAATTAATTATTACTTAATACCAGTATTAATTAATTATTAAAAATTATACTACTGTACTTTGATGGTCATTGTAGGAGATTGTGACCCGGCTTGGACGCTGGATTGACTTTGAGAATGACTACAAAACAATGTATCCCACTTTCATGGAGAGTATCTGGTGGGTGTTCAAGGAGCTGTACAATAGTGGACTAGTTTACAAAGGGTCAAAGGTCATGCCTTTTTCTACTGCGTGTAACACTCCTTTGTCAAACTTTGAGTCGGGACAGAATTACAAGGATGTGGTGGATCCAGCAGGTAATTTTTTTTTTGAGCAACAATATTAGGCAAAAAACAACAAAGATATAAGAAAGGAAAAAGAAAAAGAAAATATATTACTTTGGATATATATGTAGATGAACTTGTTGGTAGATGATCTGAAAATTAATTTACATTTTGCCTTTTTTGTTTTATTTTGCAAGTTATGCTGATTTTAAATATTAAAAAAAAAAAAAACGAAAAAACAAAACAGCGTTTTAAATCTAAGCTCTATGTATTTTTGAAAAGCATTTTAATCTTAATTTTAGTCATTGTGAACTTTCCCCTACTTGATGAACCTGGAGTAGCTGTCATTGCCTGGACGACAACGCCTTGGACATTGCCTAGCAACTTGGCTGTGTGTGTGAATCCAGAGATGATTTACGTAAAAGTCAAAGGTACATTCTCTGAGTAATAGTCTATGTAGCTAATACATGTAATATGCTGAAGATACTTACATATATAAACTCCCATTTTGTCATAATGATATGGCTCTAATAAATTAAAATTTTTGTTGTTGATAGATAAAGCCACAGGAAAGGTGTACATAATGATGGAAGCTAGACTTGAAGCTTTGTTCAAGAAAGAAGATGAATACACAGTTTTAGAAAAGTAAGGATTTTAATCAGTACATAGAGGATCTTGCTAACGAGGTCAACCGCAAGAAAATGCATCTGAAAAATGACTGATGAGATGTTTCAGATTTAGCTTTCAATTACTTTAAAAGCAGAAATATTCCTGGAAAAATAAATTTCATTTATAGTGTTTATCACAACTATCGATCAGATTATTTGTATGAATGTATATATGAAAAGGGGATTCTTTTGAAATTCAGCATTTACAGCCCATATCCTTTCAACCCAAATCAATGGAATTTTAGCTCTTTCATGGAGAGACCTATAGGTCATTTTGTGCATGTGTTCTTGCTGTCCATGTTTAAGTGTAAGGCAGATTACATGTATTTGAAAACTCAGACTATCATTCATTATTTTCACAGATTTCAAGGAAAGAAGCTGGAAGGCAGAAAATATGAACCAATTTTTCCATATTTCAGATATGTGAGTACCATGCCTTGGTATTTCCATATGCTCTATCCTTTCAATCTTGAAAGTATCATCAATTGAATAACTGACAAATAAATAATGAACTGCTTTGAAGGAAAGACTATTTTTGTAATAAACTTACATGTATGTATGTATAGATGAATTAAATGAAAGTTTTTGATCCAAATTTTAAAAATTTGATTGACCTGTAGATGAGAGAGAAGACTGACGCCTTTAGAGTCTTGATGGATGACTATGTAACCGCTGAGAGTGGTACAGGGGTTGTTCACCAGTCACCATACTTTGGAGAGGTACTTTAATTTTTGTCTTGCATTGTGTTTATATTCTATTTGTAAACATACATGTAACTCAGTCTCATTTTAAATAATGGATCTTTTTAAAATGATGAATAAATCATAAGTTGCATATAGTATCCCCTGTTTTCTAACAAGTATACTTTTTGTAAAAATTTGTAAAGATGTGGTAGTTCAAGAATGTACATTGTATTTTAGATCAATGTCATTCCCCTGTTTATATTTGCCTGTATGTTTGCAGCTGCAAATTTGGTCAGAGCTTTTAATGAAATATGAGATAGACACTATGTTTTAATTATTGAAGGTTAAGGTGTAACAAATGAATGTCAAGGTTACATTTAGAGGTGAAAGGTTATATATATTAACAGAATCATAGGAATTGCCAATGAAATGATGTATAACAAATATACAGGTATTAAGACATTTGTTTTTGTTTTTGACCTGTATCATGCTGTTTTGTCCTCCAGGACGATTATCGGGTGTGTTTGAGATATGGTGTCATCACCCGAGACATGAAAATCATATGCCCTGTTGATGCCTCAGGAAAGTTCACTGAAGAGGTCACAGACTTCAAAGGTCAATATGTCAAGGTAAGTTAATTTTATTTCTTGAATTATACACTACATATATTAACTATAAAGAGTTAAAGCATTTATTTATTTATTTGTTTCATATATATCTGCGAGTTCATGAGGTGCATGGACTGCAAGTATGTAATTTTTGCAGGAAATTGAAAATACACATACGTCTACCTGTATATGAATAGGCATTGAGTCTTTAATATTTGTAGTGAATTTGTTTTGATGTGTTGCTGTTCTTGTATTGTAGGATGCAGACAAAGCAATTGTGAAAAACCTGAAACAGAGGGATCGTCTCGTTCATCAGTCCACATTTAAGCATAGCTACCCATTCTGTTGGAGGTACAAGCTCAAAATGTCACTTTGTTTTAAATTTTTGTAGTGGATCTTTCAAAGCATGAAAAACGTGTACTTTGTCAGAAAAAAAATGTTTTGAAATTAGTTGTTAAAGTACAAATGAAATGAAAATACACTCACTGACTAGGTATGATCTTATATAGGATATTGTAGCAATAACTTGGAATCTTTTATTCAGGTCAGAGACACCATTGATCTACAAGGCTGTGCCCAGCTGGTTTGTGAGAGTGGAACAAGCAACAACACAACTTCTAGAGAACAACCAAAAAATATACTGGTCAGCAAATAACCATTTCATTTTTCATCGAAATAAAATTACCAACTACCACATAGTATAGGAAAACTCCTTTAGTACAAACACGAATATTGTGAATTCACGGATATAGTGAAGTTATTTTGGGTCCCCAGCTATATACACGGATGTAACGAATTACTAAATAGCCCGAAGTAATTACACAGGTCCCAGTTACTTCGTTATAATTGAGTTTTACTGTATACATAAAACTTTAATTTGCTTCTCATGGATTAAATCAGTTAAGAAAACTTACATATCTTTTTTTTTCAGGGTGCCAGACTTTGTGAAGGAGAAGAGGTTTGCTAACTGGCTGCGGGAGGCGCGTGATTGGGCGATATCACGTAACAGGTACTGGGGGACACCGATCCCCCTCTGGATCAGTGAGGATGGGGAAGAGGTAGGATTTCGAATACAGAAATGTCTTTTATAAATGAAATACAAACAATTATAGCATAGCTTGTGGGGCAAAATTGGACAAAAAAAACCCACTTGAACTTGACAATTCTAAAAAGGAATAAGAGAAATTTATGTCATTAAGAGTTATCTCTCTTATTAGAGTATCAATGAACCTTAAAAACCTAAGAGATTTGTCAAGATAATTACATTATGGCATGAGAATTCTGATATCCATTTTTTTTTCTAAAAAGACTCATGAAGTAGCAAAATTATTACTGATTAAGAAACTTTATTGTAAAAAAGATGTTCTGATGTACACTGTATGCCTTTTAAAAAAAAAAAAAGTGCTTTATTTTGTTGTGTGAATTTCAGATTGTGTGTGTTGGGTCTGTGGAGGAGCTGAAGAAGCTGTCTGGTGTAGAGGTCAAGGACCTTCACAGAGAATCGTAAGGGAGATTCTGTCATTACATTCAATAGTCACATAAAGGAACTGTAGACACTTTAAGGATCACAACCCCTCTGCTCACTCATACAAAATATTTTGTAACTCTTATGGTTTTTTGAAGAGAAATGAATTAATTTTGTTGAATAAAATACAAACAATTATAGCATAGCTTGCAGGAACAAATTGGACAACAAATACACTTCAACTTGACTAATTTTTAAAGGAATAATAGACATTTATGTCATTAAGAGTTATCTCTCTTATCACAGTTATGATGAACCTTAATCAAATATTGTCAAAAAAAAAGCATATGTTTACTTTATACAGAGAACTGTGATGCATTCCAATTGAATAGAAATGGAAATAAATAAAAATTATTTTATTATTTAGAAGGAGAAATCTACCTGAACATTAATTGAAACCATGTGATTTTTTCAAATTAAACAAATTTTTGTTAAGAGTGGATCATATCACCATTCCATCTAAGATGGGAAAAGGAGTTTTGAGACGCACCCTAGAGGTGTTTGACTGTTGGTTTGAGAGTGGGAGCATGCCCTATGCCCAAGTCCATTACCCGTTTGAGAGGAAGAAAGAGTTTGATGATGCGTTTCCTGCCGACTTCATTGCAGAAGGAATAGACCAGACCAGGGGATGGTAATTCTATAATGAACTATACAGCAAAACTCCTTCAGTATGAACACTGATATTGTGAATTCACAGATATAGTAAAATTAACTTTGATCCCCAGCTATATAAATTTAACAAATTCCTTATATGGATATACGGAATTATGAATATAGCGAAGTGATTTCACAGGCCCCAGTGACTTCATTAAAACCAAGTTTTACTGTATTCAGTTTTCATGATTTGTTATATAATACCATCATTTGTAAATCTGGACATTTAATAAATTTAGTTATAATTAGTATTATAGAAGCTATTTCTAAAGTAATATTTTGAACATAAAGATGTTTTGCTTCTTTTCTAGGTTCTATACCTTGCTTGTACTCTCCACACTTCTGTTCGGAAAGCCCCCATTCAAGAATCTCATCGTCAATGGAATAGTGTTGGCTGAGTAAGTTATTCTAAAAGATAAACCCCCCAAAAAATTCTGGGATACATCACACATACATAAACATAAATGAAAAATCATTGTAAAAGTTTTGTGTCAGTTTGTGCTTTCAAACTCTTTGTTAGAGACATGGATAATATACATTAAAAATTTAAAAATACTTATACTGATATGAACATTGAACAATTCAGGGATGGAAATAAGATGAGCAAAAGATTGAAGAACTACCCAGATCCAATGCTGATAGTCCACAAATATGGTGCTGATGCACTCAGGTAAGAATATAATCAGTCCAAACATCTGGACTCTTCTGTTTATCATTGAAAAGGGAAAAAATGTTATAAAGTGTACTGTAGGTTTAAAGGACATTTAAGTTAAAGTTGAAAAGGTAGTTAATAGAGATAAATACTTATTTAGCCTGTATGAAATTTACTTAATCTGTAGGTCGTGAATTACATGATTTAGAACTGTATTCCTCTTTTTATCTTTATACCTTTGTGAAGTATTATTGTGTTGGTGTGAAACTACACTAACTAGATTTTCATTACTGTAGTACCACAAATTTTCATGGGGAGAAAATTTTGACAATTTGTCGAATATTTGTGCTCTTACACTATTTCTGTTTGTGAATCTTTGCTGTACTGTTTCAGATTTTCATTATATCTGTCTATAATTCCTGGCTGTACTGTTTCAGACTGTACTTGTGTAACTCCCCCACTGTGACACTACTGTAGATTTTCATTATATCTGTCTATTATTCCTGGCTGTACTGTTTCAGACTGTACCTGTGTAACTCCCCCGCTGTGACACTACTGTAGATTTTCATTATATCTGTCTATAATTCCTGGCTGTACTGTTTCAGACTTACCTGTGTAACTCCCCCACTGTGACACTACTGTAGATTTTCATTATATCTGTCTATTATTCCTGGCTGTACTGTTTCAGACTGTACTTGTGTAACTCCCCCATTGTGACACTACTGTAGATTTTTAGCTCTTCTGAGCCAAAGGCTCAAAGAGCTAATGCTATGGCCATTTGTGCGGTGTGCGTTAACTTTTTAGAATATGGGCCATAACTAAAGAACCCTTTGGCCAATCAGTACCAAATTTGCCACAGGGTATCCTTGGCCCAAGGGCTACCATTTATACTAAAATAAGGGTTGGGACCGTAAAACAAGGGGAGATAATCAGGAAAACAAAACCAAAAGTACTAGTTGCTAAAAAATCTTCTTCTCCAGAACCGCCAGGCAGATTTTCACCAAACTTACATACAAGGATCAGGATATGTTGAAGATTTAAAATTGTTCAAGGCATGACCCTGGGGCAAAGGGCGTGGTCTCAAGGTCACTTTAAAGTTGACCTAAATTTACAATTAATAAAAATGTTTATATTTTGCTTACTATAAGGACTAGGATCATCAAATCTTGTAAGTTGATGCATCTTAGGACTTCACATCATGTTAACTCAAAAGTAGGTCACGGTGACCTACTTTTTTAATTTTGCGGGCATTTGTTTTCAAATTGATTTGAAGGCATATTTTGGACACTTTAAGGCCTATGATCATGAAACTTAGTCAGTTGATGCATCTTGGGTCCTTGAACAATGTCAACTTAAAAGTAGGTCACCGTGACCTACTTTTTGAACTTTATGACTTAACCTTTTTAAAACATTTAATCCCATTATTTCAGGCACTGAAAGGGTTAGAATCATCAAATCTTGTAAGTTGCTGCATCTTGGGACCTTAAAACATATTTAAGAAAAAGTAGGTCACTGTGACCCACTTTTAGAATTTTGCAGGCATATGTTTTCAAATAGTTTAAAAGGCATATTTTGATTACCTTCAGACCTAAAATCATCAAACTTGGTCAGGAGATGCATCTTGGGACTCTGAAAAATGTCGACCAAAATGTAGGTCACGATGACCTACTTTCGGCATTTTATGGCTATATTTAAGTATCTTAGGTATTTATTGGCTTAGAATCATCAAACTTTGTGAGTTGATGCATCTTGGGTTTTCGGAGAGTGACGACCAAAAATTAGGTCACGGTGACCTACTTTCGACATTTTATGGCTATATTTAAGTATGTCCGGTACTTATTGGCTTAGAATCATCAAACTTTGTGAGTTGATGCATCTTGGGTTTTCGAAGAGTGACAACCAAAAATTAGGTCACGGTGACCTACTTTTTCAACATTTTATGGCTATATTTATGTATCTCCGGTACTTATTGGCTTAGAATCATCAAACTTTGTCAGTTGTCTTGATGCATCTTGGGTTTTCGGAGAGTGACGACCAAAAATTAGGTCACGGTGACCTACTTTCGACATTTTATGGCTATATTTAAGTATCTCCGGTACTTATTGGCTTAGACTCATCAAACTTTGTCAGTTGATGCATCTTGGGTTTTCGGAGAGTGATGACCAAAAATTAGGTCACGGTGACCTACTTTCGATATTTTATGGCTATATTTAAGTATCTCTGGTACTTACTGGCTTAGAATCATCAAACTTTGTCAGTTGATGCATCTTGGGTTTTCGGAAAATGTCGACAAAAAAGTAGGTCATGATGACCTACTTTTGAATATCTCAGGTATTTATTGGCTTAGAATCATCAAACTTAGTCAGCAGATGCATCTTTGGACTCTGAAAAATGTCGACTAAAATGTAGGTCATGGTGACCTACTTTCGACATTTTTTGGCTATATTTAAGCATCTCTGGTACTTACTGGCTTAGAATCATCAAACTTTGTCAGTTGATGCATCTTGGGTTTTTGGAGAATGTCAACCAAAAAGTAGGTCACGGTGACCTACTTTCGACATTTTATGGCTATATTTAAGTATCTTAGGTATTTATTGGCTTAGAATAATCAAACTGTGTCAGTTGATGCATTTTGGGTTTTCCAAGAATGTAGACCAAGAGGTAGTCCTAATTGGCTAAGAATCATCAAACTTTGTCAGGTGATGCAACTTTGGTCTTAGGATACTTAGGGTTAGAGGCTTCAAATACAAGTGATAGGTTGTACAATTTATCAGAAGAGCGATTCAAGGCCCTTGGGCCTCTTGTCATTATTTCTGTCTTTTATTCCTGGCTGACCTGTTTCAGACTGTACCTGTGTAACTCCCCCGCTGTGACACTACTGTAGATTTTCATTATATCTGTGTATAATTCCTGGCTGTACTGTTTCAGACTGTACCTGTGTAACTCCCCCGCTGTGACACTACTGTAGATTTTCATTATATCTGTCTATTATTCCTGGCTGTACTGTTTCAGACTCTACCTGTGTAACTACCCCGCTGTGACACTACTGTAGATTTTCATTATATCTGTCTATAATTCCTGGCTGTACTGTTTCAGACTGTACCTGTGTAACTGCCCCGCTGTGACACTACTGTATATTTTCATTATATCTGTCTATTATTCCTGGCTGTACTGTTTCAGACTGTACCTGTGTAACTCCCCCACTGTGACACTACTGTAGATTTTCATTATATCTGTGTATAATTCCTGGCTGTACTGTTTCAGACTGTACCTGTGTAACTCCCCCACTGTGACACTACTGTAGATTTTCATTATTTCTGTCTATTATTCCTGGCTGTACTGTTTCAGACTGTACCTGTGTAACCCCCCGCTGTGACACTACTGTAGATTTTCATTATATCTGTCTATTATTCCTGGCTGTACTGTTTCAGACTGTACCTGTGTAACTCCCCCACTGTGACACTACTGTAGATTTTCATTATATCTGTCTATTATTCCTGGCTGTACTGTTTCAGACTCTACCTGTGTAACTACCCCGCTGTGACACTACTGTAGATTTTCATTATATCTGTCTATAATTCCTGGCTGTACTGTTTCAGGCTTTATCTATGTAACTCCCCCACTGTGACACTACTGTAGATTTTCATTATATCTGTCTATTATTCCTGGCTGTACTGTTTCAGACTGTACCTGTGTAACTACCCCGCTGTGACACTACTGTAGATTTTCATTATATCTGTCTATAATTCCTGGCTGTACTGTTTCAGGCTTTATCTATGTAACTCCCCCACTGTGACACTACTGTAGATTTTCATTATATCTGTCTATTATTCCTGGCTGTACTGTTTCAGACTGTACCTGTGTAACTCCCCCACTGTGACACTACTGTAGATTTTCATTATATCTGTCTATTATTCCTGGCTGTACTGTTTCAGACTGTACCTGTGTAACTCCCCTGCTGTGACACTACTGTAGATTTTCATTATATCTGTGTATAATTCCTGGCTGTACTGTTTCAGACTGTACCTGTGTAACTCCCCCACTGTGACACTACTGTAGATTTTCATTATATCTGTCTATAATTCCTGGCTGTACTGTTTCAGGCTTTATCTATGTAACTCCCCGGATGTGACACTACTGTAGATTTTCATTATATCTGTCTATAATTCCTGGCTGTACTGTTTCAGACTGTATCTGTGTAACTCTCCCGCTGTGACACTACTGTAGATTTTCATTATTTCTGTCTATTATTCCTGGCTGTACTGTTTCAGACTGTACCTGTGTAACTACCCCGCTGTGACACTACTGTAGATTTTCATTATATCTGTCTATAATTCCTGTCTGTACTGTTTCAGACTGTATCTATGTAACTCTCCCGCAGTGACACTGCTGTAGATTTTCATTATATCTATCTATAATTCCTGGCTGTACTGTTTCAGACTCTACCTGTGTAACTCCCCGGCCGTGAAGGCTGAGGGTCTGAAGTTTAAGGAGGAAGGGGTAGAAAGAGTGCTTAAGGACGTCTTCCTGCCTTGGTACAATGCTTACAGGTTCTTCATGCAGAACGTTGACAGATATCAAACAGTAAGTTCACCATAATAGGAAGTGTTCTTATATCTTATCCAATATCTGTGATATAAAACTGATTGTCCAGATGAAATTCTCAAGTTGTGAAAGCAAAATTTTGTGCCTAAAATTTTCGTCTTGGAGGTGAAGCATTTTTAAAATTTTTGGCTTTTGGATTATGACTATGATAAATTCATTGTTTGTCGATCAACAAAGGGACTGAAGATTGGGAGAGTTACTTTTTTTAAATAGAGTACATCTTTTTTTCTACCAAGAAATACATGTAAAAAATATTAATACTACTTTCAGGAAGAGGGATTAGAATTTTTGTACAATGAGAACAAGATGACTAAACGAGCCAACTACAAGGACAGGTGGATTATGTCACTAGCTCAGTCACTCATCAAGTTTGTCAGGGTGGAAATGCAAGGTATGTTTAAGATAAGGACATCATGATATGGCTCTTGGATATTCTTAATCAAAAGCAGAGCTTCAGTATTAAATATATGCATATTTGTAGACCTGCTACTGTGATGTATTTGGATTGTTGTATTTTGATAATTATGTTGATTTCTTCGTCAAAAATTGAAGCTTGTATATGTACAATTACTATCTTAATGAAAATGTTAAATATCAAAATTAACTTTTTTTTCATACATCTTTAAATTTCATAAGGAAATCTTACATGAACTCTGTACATAATTATGGTGAAGAGTGAGTATGATACACTGTTATCATGGTAATCAGCTATTATTTTTATTTTACAGCCTATCGCCTGTACACAGTAATGCCTAGACTTGTCAAGTTTGTAGATCAGCTCACCAACTGGTATGTCAGAATGAACAGAAAGAGGCTAAAGGTGAGGATTATAGCAGGGAAAAGAAAACGTCTGTAAAAAAAAAAAATCATATTTTTTCATATTCTTGAAATATATAAAAAGGGTAAAAATGGCAATATTTCACAGTGTATCTGTGTTAGCATTAATGATTTACTGTCGAATTTGAATAGGAAGCACTCTCAGTTATAAATGTTTAAATACTGTTTTCTGTATAACAGGGAGAGGGTGGCCAAGATGACTGTAGGGAGGCCCTGGAAACTCTTTTCTCTGTACTGATGACCATGATCAGGCTTATGGTGAGTGGTAGTGTGTTTATTATCAACAATTATATCAGTTGCTCAAAGTTAGATTCACAAATACTTCCTTCCAGGATGTTCAAAAGACTGGTCAATCTATATTGGAAAATGATTTATTAAATAGACATGTTCAAGTGTACATTCATTTTGATTCATCTTTAAGATTTCCCTAAAATTATGTATAATTTTTGATAGTAAATGATGGTAATCAAATACACTTCAAGTATCAAATATTTATTTTAAATCTATTGCAGTCTCCGATGATTCCATACATAACAGAGCACATGTTCCAGAACCTGAGGAAGCTGATAGACCCTAGTCTGTGGGAAAAAAGGACATACGGG
>NW_026930648.1:0-44162 GCF_032062105.1 Saccostrea cuccullata
AAATTTACGAGCGTCATCTAAATTAACAGTTTGTATACCAAAACTGAACAGCCCAGTCCGACGCTGCGCTAGATTTATAACAACGTCATGAATAGAAATCTCCATTTACAGTTAATTACATGTGTTTATAAATTCTTGTAGTGTCTTTGAATGTATACACACTGTTGAAAAATCGTATACTCTAATCCCAAATCGATACATTCAATATATTTCAATAATTTTGAGTTGTTTTAACAAACATTTTGTCTCTTACATCGTTTCAACCGTTATAAAATTAAATTTTTTGACCGGAAGCTGCCCTGTGCCGATGGACGACGTCACTTTTTCTGTTGAGTTTTGACACATACTTGCTAAGGTTTTCTTTGTGTATTTTCGTTGTCTATATAGTAAGTGATATTTAAGATAACATCTTTATTTGTGTTACATAAAATTTTTATTAATTTTTGACTTGTTTTATGTAGAAAATAATCATTTTTATCCGAACTTTTTATATCAGAGTTTACATCATTTAAACCTTGGTCCGTGCGCACTATCCGCGACCTCTAAAGACCCCGATTTTTACAAAAATATTACATTCCATCAATAAAAACTAAATCATTCTGACTTGTTTTTTCATGAGAAATATTTTGATATACAACAGATTTATATAGAACCATTTATTTTCACAAAAACGTCATTGTCCACGAACTTTTTGGACAACCCTCGTAGCTTAAAACATGAACCAAATTCAATCATTTGAAAGTTGTTGCATGATGCTCAGGTGACCTATAAGGCCCATGGGCCTCTTGTTTCTTATTTCTTCTAATATTTGGGTATTTTTTATGTAAAATCTCTACAATTTTCAAACATCATATCTCAGAAATATTGTAATAGCATACAAAACTAAAGAGGACAGAAACGACATATAATTATGTCAATACGACGGGGTCTTCGCTCCATTTTTTTTCTCTTGAAAATATATCCTTAAAGTTTGAATGAAAATGTTCATATATATTTTGGATTCTTAAAACATGCAGCAAAACTTGCTAGGCTTAAAAGTACACTTTTATGACAAAATATTGGCATCTCTAAGTCATTTTGTCAAGGGTCATATCATGAATATTTAAATGCTGCAATTCATCGGAAGCTGCTTATTGTATAGCGGCTAGCTTGTTAGCTGTGTAGTGTAGCGTAGCGGCTAGCTTGTTGGCTGTGTAGCGTAGCGGCTAGCTTGTTAGCTGTGTAGCATAGCGTCTAGCGTGTAAGCTGTGTAGTGTAGCGTCTAGCGTGTAAGCTGTGTAGTGTACTGGCTAGCGTGTTAGCTGTGTAGTGTAGCCTAGCCTGTTAACTGTGTAGTGTAGCCTAGCGTGTTAGCTGTGTAGTGTCCTGGCTAGCGTGTTAGCTGTGTAGTGTAGTGTCTAGCGTGTAAGCTGTGTAGTGTACTGGCTAGCGTGTTAGCTGTGTAGTGTAGCCTAGCCTGTTAACTGTGTAGTGTAGCCTAGCGTGTTAGCTGTGTAGTGTGGCGGCTAGCGTGTTAGCTGTGTAGTGTAGCGTCTAGCGTGTAAGCTGTGTAGTGTACTGGCTAGCGTGTTAGCTGTGTAGTGTAGCCTAGCGTGTTAGCTGTGTAGTGTACTGGCTAGCGTGTTAGCTGTGTAGTGTAGCGACTAGCGTGTCAGCTGTGTAATATAGCGGCTAGCGTGTTAGCTGTGTAATAATGTTGATAAAAGTGCAAGTTATTTAAAAGATCTGATTAGGCATTATAACATGGATGATATATGGAAAAAACAAAATCCAGGTATGTCAGGTTTCACTTTGTGTGATGCAAAAAATGATCCTAAAAGTCGAATAGATTATGTTTTTATAAATGATTCTTTTTATTATAGCATAGCAGATATCAAGGTTAGAAAAATTCCAGGCACTCATTCAAACGGGAGTCGAATGAGTGACCATAGATACTTAAAATTTAGTTTTGATATCGATAAAACGAAAAAAGGTCCCGGATATTGGAAACTTAACGTTTCCTATCTCGACAATGAAAAATATAAAAAAGGTATTTTAGACATTATTCATAGTATAGATTCCTCTTTAAGCCCTATAATGACATGGGAGTTAATTAAACGAAAGGTTAAAGATTTCTCTATTTATTTTGCAAAAAAATGAACAAAAGTCAATTAAGCAAAAGATAAGAACACTAGAACGCGAAATAAAAGATATGGAGGAAGGAAACGTAGAAAATGTTGATTACAAAAGACTGAAAACTTTAGAAGCGGAACTTGACGATATTTACGACAAAAAAATCTAAAGGTAAGCAGATAAGATCTAAAATTAAATGGATAGAGGAGGGGGAGAAAAATTCAAACTTTTTTTTAAATTTAGAAAAACGCAATCAATCATCAAACGTAATTAAAGAAATAAAAACAAGAGAAGGAAATAAAATCAGTAAAACTAATGCCATTTTAGGTGAAATGTATTCTTTTTATAGCGAACTATATACGAGTAAAGAAATTTCAAACGAAAAAATAGAAAAATATTTATCTGAGATAGACGATATCCCTAAATTAAGTGAAGAAGATAAGATACTGTTAGAAAAATTTCCAACATATGAAGAGTGCAAGGAAGCTGTTGATAGCATGAAAAAAGAAAAATCACCTGGACTAGATGGCCTTCCTAGTGAATTTTATCATCAATGTTTTTGGGAAACACTAGGGCCCTTCTTTTATAAAGCACTTAATGATATTTTTGATAAAGGTGAATTGTCTTACACACAGAAACTTTCTATTATATCACTGATCCACAAAAAGGGTGAAAAAGATAATTTAAAAAACTATAGACCGATAAGTTTAACAAACACAGATTATAAAATCATTGCCTTTGTCTTTGCAAAAAGATTACAAAATATACTATTTAAGTTGATAAACGAAAATCAAACGGCTTACATAAAAGGGAGATATATCGGTGAAAATGCTAGATTAGTACTTGACGTTTTTGAATACTGTGAAAGAGAAAATTCAGATGGTATTTTACTTTTCCTAGACTTTGAAAAAGCTTTTGACTCGGTTGAATGGAATTTTCTTTTCCAAGTCTTGCAAAAATTTAATATTGGCAATAGTTTTATAAAGTGGGCAAAAATTTTATATACAAATCCAATGTTTAAATTGAAAAACAACGGCTGGCTTTCTAAAACCAGCGAAATGACGCGAGGAATTAGGCAAGGTTGTCCTATTTCCGCTCTCTTGTACCTATTCGTCGCAGAAATTTTAGCTTTTAAAATAAAATTTGATACTGATATAAAAGGCATTACAATTAGTAATCATGAAATTAAAACCATCCAGCATGCAGACGATTTGACTGTAGCTTTAAAAGACGAAATATCGATGAAGCGAACTCTGGATAAATTACAAGAATTCTGTGAACATGCGGGTTCAAAAGTAAACATGCATAAGACAGAATGCATTTTACTAGGGGAACTAAAAAATTTATATGATGAACTCTACGGTATAAAAATTACGAATAAAGCAGTAAGATGTTTGGGAATATTCATAGGGCATGATAAGGATGAATGTTACACTAAAAACTGGATGAAAATTTATCACGATATTGAAAAACTTTTTGAATCTTGGAAAAGAAGAAAACTAACGTTATTTGGTAAATCATGTGTAGTTAAGACACTTGCTATATCTAAACTTACATACGTTGCCTCAATACTTAGTCTTCCTGATAATGCTTACATTAAAAAAATACAACGTCTAATTTATAACTTCATTTGGGATAAAAATGAACGAATTAAAAGAAACACGCTTATAGGTAGTATTTCAAAAGGTGGCCTCTCAATCGTTGATATAGAATGTAAATTAAAAGCTTTAAAAGCAGCTTGGGTACCTAGATTGTTAAAAAGCAAAGGTATTTTGTACAACATTTTTGATGGCTATTGTAAAAAATCAAATTTTGATGTTCTCTATGTGTTAGATATGGAAAATTAGAGAAACTCCCTATATTTTATCAACAAATGTTATGTTGCTTTAATGAATGTAAGCCCTGTTTTTTGAGCAAAATTTCTTCCGATAATGTTCTTCGACAGCCGATATGGAACAATTGTAATTTTGTTTATAGGGGAAATACATTATTTTTTAAAAACTGGATAGCCAGTGGGATTTTACATGTTAAAGACTTATTTGATGATGATGGTAATTTTAAATCATTGTTAGATTTTTCTAATTGTATAAAAAACAAGTCAAACTGGTTGTGTGAATTTAAAATTCTTTCTTCTGTTTTCAAACCTTTGCTACTAAAGTATGATTTTTCAAATTGTAAGTTTGTTAACATAAGATACAACAATTATTTTCTTTTCTACACAGGATATGTTAATATCATAGATCAAAGATGTAACTTTTTTTATGAAAATCTTGTACACAGAAAATTTTGTAAACCATGTTATCAAATAGTTTTAAGCAAAGAATTCAGTGTTGAACCTTCAGAATGGAAAAATATATATCAATGTAAACTATATGACATACCCGATAAACAACTTACAGAATTCAACTATAAACTTTTAAACAATATTCTTTGTAATAACTTTTATCTCAGTAAATGGAAAAAAGAAACGAGTAGTCATTGCAAATTATGCCACGTGAATGAAACTTCAAAACATCTCATTTTTGAATGTAGAAATGTTGGTGGAATATGGAATAGATTAAGTTTGTACCTGAAAATAGATATCAAATGGAAACATGTAATAATTGGATTTAGCTCTGAACGCAATAGAAAAATTGTATCACTCAACACACTCATCTCATATGTTGCCTGTAGGATTTACAAATATAAGATGTACTGTCGAATAAATTCCTTAGATGAAACTAGTTATAACATCTTCAATCACGTTAAATCTTCAATTTTTTTCTGTGCTTCCATTCTAAAAAATTTGAAATCACTTGACTACAAACTTTTTAAAAATTTTGCATAAAATTGTCTGAAGGTAATATTGTCATATTGTTTGTAATGTAATTTGTCTGTTATATATATTTCACTGTTTGTTTGTATGAAGAATTGCAAATAAATATTAAAAAAAAAAAAAAAAAAAGTGTTAGCTGTGTAGTGTAGCGGCTAGCGTGTCAGCTGTGTAATGTAGCGGCTAGCGTGTAAGCTGTGTAGTGTACTGGCTAGAGTGTTAGCTGTTTAGTGTAGCGGCTAGCGTGTAAGCTGTGTAGTGTAGCGGCTAGAGTGTTAGCTGTGTAGTGTAGCGGCTAGCGTGTCAGCTGTGTAATGTAGCAGCTAGCGTGTAAGCTGTGTAGTGTAGCGGCTAGAGTGTTAGCTGTTTAGTGTAGCGGCTTGCGTGTAAGCTGTGTAGTGTAGCGGCTAGAGTGTTAGCTGTGTAGTGTAGCGGCTAGCGTGTTAGCTGTGTAATGTAGCGGCTAGCGTGTTAGCTGTGTAGTGTAGCGGCTAGCGTGTTAGCTGTGTAGTGTACCGGCAAGCGTGTTAGTCACAAAACACAAACAACATGTTACTCCTGCTTTTATATTGCTAGGATTCCAATCTCACGAAACACTATTGTTATTTTTTTTTAAATCCTATAGATATTTAATTCTGAGAAAAAATGTTTCTAATTAATTCATCAGTTTCAATAATGAGAACTTAACTTTAAATTCATGGTTCACAAATTTAATTTGTATTTTTTAATTCATGTATCTGAAATCTTAGGCATTATGCTTATATTGTTATTTCATGTTCTTTAACTGAAACAACTAAAATTTTATTTTAAGTCAAGAAATAATTGTAATTTGAGTCAAGAAAAATTGTACTTTTACTAATAAGAATTTTATTTTAACTAATAAATATTGTACACTGTATTTTAACTAACAAAAATGCATTTTAGTTCGTACAAATTGTACTTGAACTAAAAGAAAATGTATTTTGATTCTTATTTTTTTATTTTACAAAACTTGCATTTAGAGTTATAAAAAATTGTGTTAATTCATAAAAAAATATTTTGTTTGTTTATTGCGTAAATCTCGGGAATTTTAGAGACGCCGTCAGCTGTCAATGGATGAGATGTACTTTTTAGCTCAACTGGTCAGAGACCAGAAGAGCTTATGCGATAGTAATGCGTCTGGCGTCCATCCGTCTGTCTGTCTGTCTGTCTGTCTGTCCGTCTGTCTGTAAACAGTTTTTCAAAACGCTACTCCTCCTACAATTTTAGTCTGATTTCAATTTTACTTGGCACACAAGTAGACTACACTAAGATACATAGAATAGTGCATCAGTTTTTAATTTCGATGAACGGTGTTGCCATGGCTACTAAAAATAGAATTTTCTGTGAAATTCCTTAAAAACGCTACTCCTTCTACAGTTTTGGTATGATTTCAATATAACTTGGCACACAAGTAGCCTACATTAAGATTCATAGAATATTGCATCGGTTTTTGATTTCGATGAACGGTGTTGCCATGGTTACTTAAAATGGAATTCTCTGTGAAATTCCTTTAAAACACTACACCTTCTACAGTGATAGTCTAATTTCAATATAACTTGGCACACAAGTAGAATGCACTAAGATACATAGAATAGTGCATCACTTTTTAATTTCGATGAACGGTGTTGCCATGGTTACTTAAAATAGAATTTTCTGTGAAGTTCCTTTAAAACGCTATTCCTTCTACAGTTTTGGTCTGATTTCAATATAACTTGGCACACAAGTAGACTACACTTAGATACATAGAATAGTGCATTGGTTTTTGATTTCGATGTACGATGTTGCCATGGCTATTAAAAATAGAATTTTCTGTGAAATGCCTTTAATATCCTACTCCTCCTACAGTTTTGGTCTGATTTCAATATAACCTGGCACACAAGTAGACAACACTAAGATACATAGAATAGTGCATCGGTTTTTGATTTCAACGGTGTTACCATGTGAAATTCCTTTAAAATGCTACTCCTTGTACAGTTTTAGTTTGATGTCAAAATGAGTTGGCACACAAGTAGACTACACAAAGATACATAAAATAGTGCAATGGTTTTGATAAGTACAAACCAGTAGAGCTACAGTCTCGACAGAGACTTCTGGTTTATATACTCAGCAGTAAAGACCATTGAGCAGCGGTGTCGGCGTTAGCGTCGGCGCCCCGATTCAAGTTTTAGGAGCAGGTCCATTCTCCAAGTAACTATAAGCCCTTCCTGGACCAAATTTGCATGCATGATGCATCAAGGGATGGACACTTCCAGACTTGCTTCGGATGCTGAATCTGGCCTATATTTTTCAGATGAGTGTCCAGGTTAAAGTTTTTGGAGCAGGTCAATTTCCAATAACTATAAGCCCCACGTGGACCAAACTTGCATGGATGATGCATCTAGGGATGGACACTACCAGAGTCGCTTCGGATGCTGGATCTGACCTATATTTCTAGATGAGTAAACAGGGTAATGTTTTTGGTGCAGGTCTCACTTCCAATTACCTAAGAGCACTTGATTACCTCAGTCAGTTTTTTTTCGTGTTAGGAACTACTGTGAAACGGGACCTCGGTGTTTACTGTTTCATTCGAATTGGAAGCAAGAATCTCCACGTCCCACAGTGGGATTCGAACCCGCGACGTAAGGATCAATTCATAATCATAGTATTTCAATTTTCGTGAATAATAGACATTCAGGATCACATTAATTTTTCTGTCTGGAAACATCAGTTATATAATTAAACCTGTGTTTATTCAGTCTAATTTGTAACATTGACAAAAAACAAATCAAGCATCCGTCAAACAGTTAATTGCATATTCTCAAAAGTAAAATATATTATGCAACAATATACCTTCTTCAGCTGCATACGGTGGATTATATAACTCTCAACCAATTCGATACACAAGGGCATGTGCAATGTCTAAAACGAGGTAAATTATTTACAAAAGAGTTGATGAAACAAGATCAGCAGTCTGATTTTAAAGTCAGCATTTTGTAAGTTCTACGGTCGACACAATGACCTTGTCAGCAAATACAATTTATCATTGAGTCAACGCTGACTGACGTTTTTCATAATGATTGCTAGACCATTATTAATACACGATATTTACGACGGATCTTCCCGTTATTTCCCGATCATGACAAGGAGGACATGACGGGTGTGACCGGTCGGAAGGGAGGTGCTCGCTCCTCCATGGCAACTGATCCAATCATTGATGTTTTAGAGCTCATTGTTTGCTCTGCTCCCATTTTATATAGTTGTTTAATAGACTTTGAGCTTGAATTCTGTTTTCTCCATAAATTGCATTACCAGAGAAATACGGGCAAATCAGGGGTTTTGTTACAAATGATAAGAAGAACACAAAATTTATCATTCATATTTATGGATGATAAAGAAAATTTTGCTACAAAAGTAAGGGAAGCTTTTGATTTAAAAGTTTAAATTATCACGTTTTTCCTAAAGATTTGTTAGGTTTACAATAAAGTCTTGTTTAGTAAAATATCTTCGTATGAAACAAATGAGTCGGACTCTCTACTTCTTGTCATTTACAAGCTTCTGAAGAAAGAATGCTTGCAATGAATGTAAAAATAATTCTTGTTTGCGAAAATGTGTGTGATCTATATATGGAGATAACGAACAGTACTTTGGCTCAAAATTCCAATAATCAAAACAAAAGAGGATCAGAGCAAACACTGTCGTCCTAAACACCTCAGCTTGGATGGAAAGCCATCGAGGAGAGAGCATCCCCTGCCGACAAGACCCCCCCCCCCCCCCCACTCCCCATGTGTTTCTTGTTAAGACTGGGATATTATAGGAAAATCCGTCGTCAATTAAATAAGTAAATAATGTATATTTGTTGGTAATTTGCCTACAATCAGTGATATGCATCTTATCATTTTGAATAACCAACCAAAATTAAAAATCCAACTTGTGAACATTGTAATGATTGTATTGAAGATGCCTATCATTACTTTATTGTTTGTCCAAAATATACAATTCCAAGAAATGTACTTTTTCAATCAACACATAATATTATAAACTGTGACAATATCCCCTATAATGTGATTTATTGTTAAATGGTAGTTCTAACCATGGACTTGACATTAATATAATACAAATATTTGAACTTGTACATACATTTATCATGTGTATATAGCAACTTCAACTTGTATGAACAAAACGTATTATACCAAACATTGTCATATACATATATATAGATGTAATTTTTATATGTTAGAAATACTCCTAAACCGGTACTACTTTGTATTTTGCATTTTCCCCCTGTTATTTACCTTTTTTGTAATTTTGTTCATTCTTTTTTTTTCTCTTTTGTACAATTTTTCTTTATTCAACTTTTTTTCTGTATTTTTTCTATGTTACTTTGTTGATTTTTGTTGTTTTTTCCCCACTTTTTTCTTCTACATTCTCTTATTATCATTATTTGTTTAGTACCTTAACCTAAATGTAGGGAGAGGGCTAAAATAGGCTGCGCCTGTCACCCAATTCTATTCACAAAAACATCAGTGAATAGAATATTGATTTAATCATATAAAAAAAATTTTAATGCATGCGCGGATCTATAGTGCTGGGGATCGGGGATCCAGACCCTCTGAAATTTGCAGAGATATTAAAGTGATACACAAAACCAAGTAAAAAGTGACCTATGACCCGCCCCCACCCCCCGAAAGGGAGGCCCCCGGGAGAACGCGGTCCTGATTTCCTGATTTGAGTTCGTATGTAAAGTAATAGGTATAAAATATTAGAAGTGTAAAGATTTCAGAAATTTTTATTAACACCCCCCCCCCCTCCACGAAATAGGGCTTGTTAAAAAAAATTATGTATTCTGTTAAACACTACCTCCCCCACCCCAAAATAGGACTTTCCTTTTTTTGTTGCTTTTTAACATATATTATAAATTAATTATTGAAAAAATTAGCATGTATTCTGTTGATTTTAAGTTACTTAATTATGCTGGCTTGAATTCATGTTTGCTTGTTGCTTGAATATTTGGTGTTATATTATCAAAAAGAAAGTACCAAATGATGCATAAAAATACCAGGTTAATCTAACAAAATATGAAATTTCCATTTAATAATGTGTAATTGGATTACTTTTATACACGTTTAACATATTAAACATGAGGGGTGTCGCCGCGTCACAATTAAACATCACGTTTTAAAATGCATTTTGTTAAAATGAAACAAAAAGACAAAAACATTGTCCAATAGCACAATACTTTTAAGAAAAAAAAAACACACGACATTTTCTAGTCTTTAGTTGTAAACAGAATAATCATTGTTGTTTTAATATTCTCTATTGAAAAAAGGATATTTCAAAATAAAAAAAAAAAAAAAACAAAAGAAAAAAAAAGCTAAAACGAGCTTTAATTGCGTTTTGTTCAAAATGGGGAAATCGCGCGTAGAGAGAGTCTCGATTATTAGTCAGATACACAGAGGAGATGGTGTATATAAGAGACTTGTTTATAGATGCTTTAAGCGATATTTAGCAAGTCATGTGTCAATGAATGATCAGCAGAGGACAAGAAGACCGAAAAATGGGGTTCGGGCGGAAATTTCAATGGTGTCTGACATTGTCCAAAAAGAGGGATGTGTTACGCTTAGATATTAAAAAAATAAGTTTGTCTTATGATACTGCTGTATTGCATCCAATATTGAAATAACTACCATTATTGAAATAGATATTTTAATAGTGGTTGAGAGTATATTTCAGTAACAAACATAGGTTGCAACCACTTTCGAAATACGACCACTATTGAAATGATTATTTCAATAGTGATTGAGAGTGAGTGCATTTCAATAATAATAATAATAAAAAAACCCATAGATTGTAACCAATATTGAAATAATACCACAATTGAAATAATTATTTCAATAGTGGTTGAGAGTACATTTCAATAAAAAATATAGGTTGCAACCACAATTGAAATAATGTTCAATTTGTAATAAAGTTTTCAATCATGAAAAAATATAGAATTTAAAAGTCATTGAACTATCAAAAGTGATTGAGATATTGTTTTCAATAGTGCTTTAAACAATTATTCTTAAAGATATTAAAATGACTTTTAAGTTGCTGACAATGATTTCAATACCAAAACCAAATTGCCGGCTTTCTAGATGTATCAAAACTATTCAAAGAAATGTAAGGATGAAATACACACCCTGTTTTCTAACATTTAAACAAATTTCTATAGTTTAAGATAGGATAAAATAAAGTTGCTTTGTGTTTTCCTTTTTTGTAGAGATTTCAATTTATACTCGGACTATTTTTATTAAATATACCTACCTATAATTCAAACATCTATGCAATTGTTATAAGCAAGCTTCCACAGTATCTGGCCGAATCGGCGAAAATCAACATACATATTTATAATATGCAATTGTGAAATAACTAACTTATATAAAGTTCATTTTTGTCATGGATTTTAAAAGGTAGGGCTCGTAAAAAATACATGCAGAAACTAGAATATCTAGACTAAATTGAAAAGAAAAAAAAAGAAGACTGATATTTTTTTTGTACAAAATTCCTACTGGAAATATGGCTATTTTAAACAAAAAGTGTATATAGAAAAAGACGAAATTGTCGCTAATATAATGCGATTACCTGCACTACTAATATACATGGTAAATCCAACGCTTCCTCGTCAATACATTAAAAGCTAAATTTCTTGGGAAATTAGTAATAGGTTTGTTACAATGCTAGGTGTTATCTCAATAGTGATTTAAAACGTATTTTCAACTTCATTTGAAATAATCATTCACAAGTAGGTTTTATTTGTATAGTAAATTTAATGAAGGAATTATAAATGTCGGAGAGCATAATAAACAATTTAAAATCCTTATGTTTTTCAATAGTTATTTTATATTAAGATCAGAACAAAACTGTAGAAGGAATAGTATTATGAAAGTATTTCATAGAAAGAACAACTGGTTTTCTAGGAATGAAGCACAGAAACTGCACACAGGATATCAGAAGTAGGGCATACACTGCATTAGCAGGAGTATCAGTGGTTTGGGATCCTCACTAACATCATTTAATCCAACTCCTAGAAAATGCTCAGCGCCGGGCAGCAAAGTTTGCAACTAGTGACCACTCATCAAGGGATCCTGGAAGTGTGACCACCATGTTACATTAACTCAGTTGGAAACCTTCAGAACATCGGATGGGCCCGGAACCGCGTGACCATGTTCTGCAAAATTTACCATCGCATTATGGACGTTCCGGTACATCATGTGCTACATATCCCCACCAGCAGAATTCGTGGTTCTAAGGCAAACAACATCCGCCAAATCAGCACCAGGGTTGATGTCTACAAATACTCGTTCATACCAGCAACTACCATAGCATGGAACAAGACACCAGCCACAATTAGGAATCCTCGTTTTAGAAATTGTTCAAGGCACTATTGGTAACCTAACAACCAAGCTATATGATTAACATGATGACTTTAACTTTTCTATCGTAAACTTCCCTTACTTATGCAGCAATATACCTTCATCACCTGCATACGGAGTATATATATCTCAGTTTATTCGATATGCAAGAACATGCTCTACGTATGAACAATTTCTAAAACGAGGTAAATTATTGACAAGCAAGTTGACGAAACAAGAATATCAGCAGTCTCGTTTAAAGTCATCATTTCGTAAGTTCTATGGTCGATACAATGACCTTGTCAGCAAATACAATTTATCATTGAGTGACAAAAATTTGCGAACTCGTTGAATAACTTTCATTAAAGAAATGATAAAATGTTACGTCATCTACTGGTTTGTTGCCAATGCTTTTTTAACTTGCCAAAATTTCTAAAGCTGTTGGTTTAATTATCTTCTGTGATCCATTTCAATAAATCTATGAAAGTTTTTGTTAAAATTGACTTTTTTTGTTATTAAAAACACCCTTAAGTATAGCAAATGAACATGTTAATTTTCAATTCGATGGACATGCATGTTATATTTTACATATTTTACTTACATTCACCAGTATCAATATGATTTAGCGAATTTTAGTGCCATAAAGGTTGCACATAAAATAGTAGCACATGATATAATTTAAATTATATAGATAAATATTAAAAAAGGCTAAGTCAATTGTCTGATACAATTTGTCTTTATACACCCGTCTTAAAGGTCATACTTCAAACCTTGTTGGCGAAAAATGTGCAGTTTGATATCTTTGATATTAGAAATAGACAGATATTTTGTTTCCTTTTCCAACAAGTTTCTAAAAATTGAGTTTCAGGAAATTTTCGGTCAATCTTTTGTGTACTAACGTAATTTAACTTTGAATGCTTCAGAATGAAACATTAAAATTCTGCCAAAAATCAAAATAATATATTAATCAATTCATGTTCAGAACATTATGGTCGTCCAAATAATTACTGCATGTATCATGAAACTCACAAAACATTGTGACACTATTCAACAATAGTTTTTAAAAAAAGGAAAATGCGACTTCAGTACATAAAATAAATCACTGACCAGTATGAATATCATTATCAGCATGAGGAAATAAATATCGAAAATTCCATTCTATAGGCATACGACATTATCACAATGAAAGACAGCATCGTCATCAAGTACTAAAATGAAGGCAAGTAAATTTAAAAGAAAGTTGAATATCTTTTTTTTTTTCAAAAAATACTTCTTTTGAGACTATAAAAAATAAAATCAATAAACGAAGGTATTGAAGTTTTTTCCTTTGCCTTCCCAACTGGAACCGGGAAGAATATAATGTACATACAGACGTATATGTATGAACATAGTATGAGAGGTTTTAGATATTTGATTCACTTGTCCGGTCTATTTCAATCGGGACGGGGGTGTCCGAATAAATGAAGTGTCATTGAAATTGATTAGATCCCCACAAAATTTCTACTTTTTTCTTATTATATAATAAGGAAAACATGAGCTACTTTTAAAATTTCATCTTTATTCCAATCTATTCTGGGATTCTTTTATGAGGGGATTGGAATAATGTCTGTTTTCTCATATCAACCACGTCTTCCATAGCACTTGCACCTGAATCTTCTACGCATCGGACAGTAGACTGAAGGGGCGCACGAACCCCCTAAGTATCCTTTTCTCTTACAACTTCTCAAACATAGGCTGTTATCGCAATTCCTCCGACATCTTTCACCATACCAGAAACAGGAAACAGGATCCATGACCATCAACGACAGAAAACAAAACAAAAGTAACGTACTGGTCTTCATCTGCAAAATAAAAAATATATTTTTAAAAAGTGAACACTTTTCGTTATCTCCATATGTTTCAATGGTCTTTGTTACACTTAACTATTAAAATTTCTAAAATAATTCAGAATTTTGGAAAGTTAATATATATACGAATATATACATTTGTGGTATCTCTCTATTATATAAACATACGGAGAACAAATAGGCCTATCTTCAATTCTGTATGAAGTTTATCTGAGGTCAGAGGTCAATACTTGACCTAATCACTCGGCGCAATAATATCTACCGGTGCATAAATATAAAATGACTTGCTCTACTTGCTTTTCATGAATAAAAAATGAACAAAATATGCAAGTAAAATAATAATTATTTTATTTACAACCTTAACAAGTATTTTATATAGTTTTTTTGCCATCGATTTAACCTTTGTAAACATGGAGAATATAGAAATTAGCTTTTGTTTTATGTCACTTTTTTCAGCTGTACAGTATCTAAAGTTTATCCTTATTTTTGGGGTAGAATTTCAGTTAAATCTTCATGATAAACTTTAATATTTTCATCAAATTCTACTCACTATAAATGTGTAAATCTGTTGGAAAATATCAAAGCATTGCAATCACGCCACGAACAGCTGACAAACACCTCGGCGCTGTCGTAGATCAATGTAAGCTTTCGCTAGTGTCCTCGTCTTTTGTTTACGTGATAAATATGCATTTAGTTATTGAAATCGTAGGTTAAAGTTTTTGATCTTAAATACTTGATTGCAAATTAACTGACACGGTCAAGTGTTTCCATCCATCGGATCATCCATCCATTTCTGGCGACCGAAATTCCTCCAACTTTTTAGGCCTATCACCGATCTTCGGACGTGTTTCTTGTGTCTTTTCAGCATTGACTATCAAGTTTCATGAATAGAAATATTCCCAGACAACAATTTGTTCGCAATTAATGATCACAAGTAGCCTTTCACAAAATAGTCCCTTAGAAATAAAATCAATTTGAAGCGTAACCGCCATTCAAGCCAATTTACACCTTGCGTCATTTTTCAAATTCTACGACGGACAGTTAGTGCAATAATTTATATTCGAAATTATTCAATCGTCTGTCTCAAATGTATATATAAGTAATAAATAACAAGTTTATAAACTTCAGTGGGAATTGAAGTGGGTCGGTACTTGATCAAATCTTCTGAGAAGGCCTTCGGCCTTCACAGGATTTAATCACGTGACCGACCCACTTCAATTCCCAATATTTACATTCACTGTGTTTTTCTACTAAGCTAACTGTGAAATTGATTTGAAAATCATTTTCGTGTATACTTACGCGTAGGAATATACACGGAGAAACGTGCGTTACCGTGACGTCACAATACGGCAACGTTAGTAAAAGTATAACAATATAGGGCAACGAGAAATTCAAATATTGAGTATATTTTCGGTGCTTCCAAACATGTAAAATGTAAATATAAGGAATGTCTTTAAGTTTAGTGTGAATTATTGGTGTGAGAATCACACAGACTTGCACGTAGGCATATTTTTCATGAAGCGCTAGCGCGCTTCATGAAATATGCCTACGTGACAAGTCTGTGTGATTCACACACCAATAACTCACACAAAACTTAAAAACATTCCTTAATTGAAGTTTATAAACTTGTTATTTATTTCTTAAGTATTAGATCAGATTTCTAAATTTTACAAACTCAAACTGATTTGGTACAGCAAAACTCGTTTAGTACGAACACGGATATTGCAAATTTACGATTATAGCGAAGTCATCTGGAATCCTCATCTATATAACTTTAATGAATTTCTTATACGGATATAATGAATTCCGGATATAGCGAAGTAATTTCAGAGGTCCCTGTGACTTCGTTATAACCGAGTTTTGCTGTATATTGAAAATTTAATATTTCAAATCAAAATTCTAAATTTTCAACTTTTTCAAACATGTTTTAGAATTTTAATATTTAAAATGTTTTACCTTAAATGTTCAAAATTTAAATCTCCCAAACCGTTTTTGTACTAAAAACTTTTTAGTTTTTAATCTGCGGTTTGTTTAGAAAGTTTACACGTAACAATCTATAGTTCAGTGACATTTTTCGTGTTTGATTATTTAAAATTATCTTTGAACTTCTGAATTTAACTTTTGAAACGTTTAAGAATTTTAATAAAATTTTTAAAAGTTTAAAAAGTTTTATTTTGATATCCAAAATATCCAATTTCCAAACTCGGTTTGATTTTTGAATATAAGTTCAATATTCTAACTATCTAAAAGCTCTTTTGTTTCACCAGAAGAGTTTTTGAAATTGTTTAGAAATTTAAATCAGGTTTGGAGTTTGATATTTTGGATATTTTAAGTAGAAGACTAAAAACCAAAAATGTAAACGTGTTGTTGAGTATCTGAAATTTGAGTGGTTGAATAAAAGATCTAAACTTCTAAAAATTTAAACATTTGAAAGTTGAAATTTAGAAATTTGAAGTAAATTTCAAATAATCAAAAGACAAAATATGTTACTGAATATTAGATTGTTAAGCGTAAATTTTCTGAACAAATAGTAGATTAAACTCCAAAGTTTAAGATGCAAAATTCGTTTTGTGAAGAAATTTGAATTTTGAACTTTTATGGTAAAAATCTACAATATTAAAGTTTTAAGCACTGTTTATGAATTTGAAACCCGGTTTGATTTTTGAATATAAGTTCAATATTTTAACTATCTTAAAGCTCGTTTGCTTCTCCAAAAGGTTTTAAAATAGTTTCGAAATTTAAACCAGGTTTGGAATCTGAGATTTTGGATATTTGAAGTAAAAGACTAAAAATCCAAAATGTAAAAGTGATGTTGAGTATTTGAAATATAAGTGGTTGAATTAATTATAAAGATCTAAATTTCTAAAAATTTAAAACATTTCAAGGTTGAAATTTTGAAATTTGAAGTAAGTTTCAAATAATCAAATCACAAAATATGTTACTGAATGTTACTAAATTTTTGATTGTTAAGCGTTAATTTTCTGAACAAACAGTAGATTGAAAACTCAAAAGTTTAAAATGCAAAATTCATTTTTTTTTTTTTGGAAATTTGAATTTTGAACATTTAAGGTAGAAATCTACAATATTAAAGTTTTAAGTCCTATTCATGAATTTGAAAGTTTAGGTTTTTGAACAAAATTATTTCAATATACCAAAACTATTTGAGTTCTTTGCAATTTAAAAATTTGAAATAATATTCAAACATTCTAAAACCCTAAATCATTTTGAAAATTTGAATTGTTAAGTATCAAAAGGAACTTTATTACATTACTAAAATAGCAGTGGACAAAATAAATCAAGAAATGCGATCGTTTTCATTTACAAAATAAATTCTGCCTATAAATAGCCTAATATTTCAATCAAAGGTAAACAGAACTCAACAAATAATATAGATGTTTTCATCTACACAATGAGATTATAATTTACAACAGAAGATAACGAGTAACGTGCAGAACTTCATCTTTAAAAAACAACAACATTACAGTAGTCAAATGATTCTATGATAAAAAATGTCAGAATATACAACACAACAAGTAATGCACAGGTCTTCATCTTCAAAATCAAATATTTTTGGTACAGTAAAATAATTCAATGATCAATAAAAGTAATAGATGATTTATGAAATGTTACACTTAACTCCCAGGTCTTAACACGTGAAATTAAAAAATTCCAAACTTACTTTTTTTAAATTGTATTTTCGACGTAATATTCATTGAAATAATTATATTAGATAAAATATTTTTTGTAATCAAAATAATATTAATCCAATTAAAAGAATACTTAGGATAAATAAAGAATATATATCATGTCTTATATCTTTTTCGTCAAACTTGATTATGATTTATTTAAGACCGGTGCGGGGGGGGGGTATTTGTAACAAAAACAAAGAATTATTGAAAGTCCTACAAATACAGCGTTTTTTTTAAAATGTCCTATTTACATATGAAAATATCATATCCTTTTCAGGGATAAATTTTCATTTTCAAAATGACCACATAAAGACATTACAATAGCTTTCCTTCTCTTATGTTCTGCAGAAGTAGATAACCGTTACCCTTCAGGTTGATAATGATGCAATTCGATTTGTGGAAAATGTTATTTTCCGTACAGATCATAAATTTGAATCCAAATGAACTTCTTTGGTTTAGTTTGAATTAAGAAATAAAGTATAAACTTTTAAAAGACTTACCTTCAAACTTGGCTATAAACTTCGGTGTTTTGGAAGTGTAGCGTCACAGTTGTTCCTTTGTCCAGCATGTTATCAGTGTCCTCTTTATATTAATCATACGTACATTTCATTGGATCTCAGGATAATGATAAACTGACGTGTAACTTTATAATATTCCCTCAGGGGAGATGATGCCATATGCCAATTTTAAAATTATAAGTATTTTGCAGGTGTTAAACACTGGAATTATTTTAGGAGAGAAAGGTATGAGGATATAATTGATGCAAAGAAAAGAGAGAGCCTACATTGACATGTTTAAGAACTAAAATAGATCAAATGCTGTCTAACCCCCTTGTTTTCACTGGTTTGCAACGATAACATTAGTAGAATTACAATAGTCACTTTGTTTTTAGAATTATTCCAATATAAAAATACTAAATTAAAACTGTTAATCTGATAAATATGAAAGGTTTCCACATTAATAAAATTTCATCACCTGCAGACAGTATCCCTCACTGCTCAATGACACTGAGAGCCCAGTATGAGTCAAAATTTTAAATTTAAGTCATGGGGGTCAATGTTCATTTATGAGGAAAATTTGGCCTGTTCTTGGGGACGTAATTTCGTGGGTTAGTGGTAAAACAATGGTTGAATGAATCAATGAAGGATAAGGAGATAACAAACAGTATTCAGTCTCAAAGTCCATAGAACTACAAAATAAGAGCAGAGCAAACAGGGACTCCCAAAACATCAGAGGTGGGATCAGGTGCTATGGAGGAGTGAGCATCCTCTGCCGACCGGTCACACCCGCCGTGTATATTAACAAAATAAACGTTCGTGAGAATATATTCGTGGGTAAGGGTGACTCACAAAATCCACGAACACTGCCCCCCCCCCCCCTCCACGAACAATGATGATTCTACAGTAGCTGCAGACCTGTAGCGTAATGGTGTTATATATTAGTCTTTGACCATAACGCTACAGATCCCTTAATGCAAAAAAGGTGCATTTTTTTCGCGCACTTCTGGGGAGAACTTCTCCACTTTCCAGCAACGGTAAATTTACACATTTCACTCCCTAATTCTAGGCACATTATTTAACTAATCTGTATATTTTATCCATCACCAACCCCTTAATAGTCGTCTGTTGCAACCACTATTGAAATAACGACCACTATTGAAATAATTATATCAATAATGGTTGAGAGTGCATTTCAATAGCAAACATAGTTAGTAACCACTATTGAAATACGACCACTATTGAAATAATTATATCAATAGTGGTTGAGAGTGCATATCAATAGCAAATACAATTAGTAACCACTATTGAAATACGACCACTATTGAAAGAATTATACAAATAGTGGTTGAGAGTGCATTTCAATAGCAAACATAGTTAGTAACCACTATTGAAATACGACCACTACTGAAATAATTATATCAATAGTGGTTGAAAAAGTATTTCAATAACAAACATAGGTAATAACCACTATTGAAACACGACCACTATTGAAAGAATTATTTCAATAGTGGGTGAGATTCATTTCAAATATTGACAATATATTTCTTCATTTCACTAGCATAATGCTCAAGTATTGAAAGAAAAGTTTCACCGAGTACTTTATAAATTTTTATCCAAAATTTCACAAAAATTGGATTTGGGGTGATAAAATATAGATTAATAATTAAAGTGTATAAATTAATAAGGATGGTTTTAGTGAGGCAAAATTTTGAACAACTCAGAAGGTTTACAATTTCTTTATATTCTAGAAATTTATCATTTACATCATTTTCAATGAAATCATACCAAAAGATTTATACCAATCCAGAAATCCATATTTTGTTTGTATCATCTTTCCTTAATTGAAGATCTAGAAGTTATTGAAATTATTATTTCAAAATTAAAGTGATTTAAATAATTATTTTGATAGTTGCTGATAATACTTCATACCTAAAACCATAATTTAATCCACATTGAAATCTTTATTTCAAAAGTGAACATTATTTCAATACTGGTTGAAACCTATGTTTGTTATTGAAATGAATCTCACCCACTATTGAATAATTATTTCAATAGTGGTCGTATTTCAATAGTGGTTATTACCTATGTTTTTTATTGAAATACTTTCTAAACCACTATTGAAATACGACCACTACTGTATAATTATATCAATAGTGGTTGTATTTCAATAGTGGTTACTAACTACGTTTGCTATTGAAATGCACTCTCAACCACTATTGATATAATTATTTCAATAGTGGTCGTTATTTCAATAGTGGTTACTAACTATGTTTGCTATTGAAATGCACTCTCAACCACTATTGATATAATTATTTCAATAGTGGTCATTATTTCAATAGTGGTTGCAACAGTCGTCTCTACACTTGATAAACTTGCTTGATTAAAATTATTTGTTAGATTGCTGAAAATTCACATCAAGCGAGTTTATTGCCTGTAGAGACGACTATAAATGGCTGGGAGGTGGATAAAATATACATACTGGCTACAGAATGTGTCTAAAATTAGGGAGTGAAAGGTAGTTGATTGACCAATGCTAGAAAGTGGAGAAATTCTGCCCAAACGTGCGCAAAAAATATTGCGCCGTAAATTGCACCTTTTTTGCATTAAGGGATCTGTAACGTTATGGTCAAAGACAAATATATAAAACCACAACTCTACAGATCTGCAGCTAATTCTACAGATGTCATCCATTGCATCCTATGTAGCCTGTGCAAAGAAACACGAAAAACAAGTGGGGGTCGTTTCACACACAAAAATGTATCAAGTTTTATACTCATCCTCTGTAAACTTTTATATAACATCATCTGTATTATCTGGCTGTTTACAATATAAGTAAATGATAACCCAAACTTTATATTGAATGAGATATAAACCCCCATAAATGAAAACAAAAAGAAAAAGAAATAGGGTAAATACTTTTTGATCAGTTTTTATAGTTCCTTTTTCAGTCTAGAAAAATTAAATAACCAATATATTTAGAAAAAAAAATATTTTCCCCATTGTTTTTATATTTATTTCTTTAAAAAAATAAGGATCATGTTATCTTTAATTTCAACATATATCTATGATATATAATTCAAAGAGTCCTACGCGCACTTGGTGTGATTTACAGGAGGGTCCCCGTGGATCTTTACCCTGAAATGTTTCAATGTAAATGGTCGCTTAAAAATCTTCCTGACAATGTTTACTTTCTTACTTAAATCATTTAGGAAGCAAATCTTCGAAAACCTAAACCTCTAAAGATAAAACTAAAGGTTGATAGAAAAAAATCTGAGGCGGCTAAGATCTTTATTTTAATATTTGAAATTTTAATTCAAATTGAATGACCCTTTTGATTTTGCCTCCAGATTGTTTGCTTGTGATTTTTCTTGCAGAAGGTCTAACTATAAAGTTTAAAATCATTGTTTTTATATTCCGTTGACATATGTGAAAGCCTGCCATATTGATGATATATTTAATCATAATACAGAGAAATAAGCATGCACGTAAGGGATGCATTGAACATTTAATTAACACCAAAATATGCACGAGAATGACATTTCAAAACTAACGTGTTCATTTATCATTCTCTTACACGAAACATAGTTTCAGTGTTATGCATGAAATTGACATTTAAAATATAACGTGTTTAAATTTATCATTTTTTTTTTAAATTATTATTTTTACAAATTTAGACCTTAACTTTGCCGTACATGTACAAACCTGGTGTATTTTGACTGACATTATTCGTTAGGTTTTTATTTTTTATTTCTTAAATCTGATAAGAATTCGTAACTAAAACATAGGACAGGCATTGAGTGTGTACGGTCGACAGAGAATTCATACACTTCCTGGGCATTCGATCCCACCACAGTGTTTGTAGGGTGTCAATGTTTTCCCTGGAATTTTATTTTCAGCATATAATTTTAGCGATTTTTAAATCTCACTAAAGAAGCTATTACAAATAAAGCGCAATTATTTTTTTTAGGGATATTCTATTTAGCAATCTTGACACTCTCGCTAATAATGCCAAAATTCCTAGCTTAAAATTTTGCTTATACAGTAATTAAATCAAATATATAGAATCCTTTTATACAATACCTGGAGTTATTAAACAGACAAAACATTTTTTATTTTGGTTTTATCATACTGTTTCTGTAGTAAAATTTGAACACGCAAATTCTCTTTGGTCATCAACAAAATTTTTGTTTAAAAAAAACCCCCACTCCAATTCTACACGATGGCACTCAGAAGCTGATATTTAAAGGGACGATGAAGTTCTTTATTAAGATGTAGGCTTCAGTGGCCAGGTCTTTAAAGAAGATTTTGGAATTTTGATTGGCAGCGAAGGTAACGAATATAAAATCTCTCAACTCTTACAGAATTTTGTTAATGTTCAGACACCGAAACATTGAACATATGTTTGCCAAAGGATTTTAGAAACATGAATTATATGATATATTATGTACATGCTAAATATAAATCTGATAAATAGTCAAGCTTATTCCCAGTGTTTTTGATAAAAAATATTCTTGAAAATTGATAGAAAATCGTGTAAAATAAAAAAGTCAGAAAATACTATGATCCTTGTGAAAACTATTAATTTAAATCATTCTTATTTATGCAGAGAATACCAGGGGTCAAGGGGGTTTAATTCTAGCTAATCATTTAATATACACTAATTGGCATTTTGGGTTTGATAATATAATAATAATAATAACATTTGTATAGCGCCCTATTTAAAATAATTTACTCTAAGGCGCTGAACAGACGCTATTTCAGATATACAAGTAGTTAGAATACAACACAATAATCATAAAAACATGAAACCTTAAATCATTCTAAGAAATCGTAACTAACATAAGAGTAAGCTAAAATTATAAGCTGCTAGACTAAGATCAAATTGAGATCAACTTAAAAATTTCACACAACATGTTGTGCCCAAAATAAATAGTCTGAGGACAATAAAACTCGATAACTTGTTCAAAATAAAAAAACTACACGTCGTATGCTATCTTAAAAAGATGAGTCTTAAGATCTCGTTTAAAAGCTAAAAGTGACGTCTGGAACCTTGATTACAGACTATGTAGTCACAAGACTACTTGATTAGTAGTTTTTGAGTCAAAAAGATGCATCGATGTAAATACTAGATCTTGCTTGTTATAAACAAAAATTTCATCCTGTTTCACTTTGTTTTTCATTACTGTTGCTTTTATTAAGGTAGAATTTCTGTTTTACTCTAATCTGTTATTATACAGTAAACATATCTATTTCCACAGCTCAAAATATGGAGCTCTCCACCAGGAAGATGTGGAATCTCCAAATGATTGAAAAATTCTCGAGAGGAGCATTAAACAGCAAACAAACAGAATTCCATGGCTAATATTTTTGCATAATCACAAGCTGTAGATCTCAAAGATCAATACGCTGATAAAAAACCAGATTACTTTGCCTCTTATTGTACTTTCAAACTATCTTTCAGAATATTGTGACATTTTTCCGTAGAAAATCTGTTATCTTACAGAGCGAAATTTATTACACGTGGAAAAGTTTGTGTACTGTATTTTGTAATGAGAGTTTTTCATTTGATTAAATGTGCTGGTCGAAAATCGTGAAGACATGTCGATTATATGATTTACAATAGCAATTATCATTTATCATAACAAATCCAAAGATACAACACTGTTCAGATCCAATTCATTTAACTGCCCTTTGAGTTTATTCCAGCTGTTCACAAAACCAAAGGAGTGAGCGCCCCTGTCGACCGGTTCCATCCACAATGTACTCCTTGTCATAATTTGGAAAACAAAAAAAAATATATATAAAGAATTTAACTTGAGTAGGTGTGAATGTGGTGACGTAATTTATATTATTGTTTTGACAGCTAAACCAAAGAGCACTTATAAATCGTGATATTAGCTGAAAAGATTTTTAAAAACTGTTTTGGATTATTGATAGCTGGATTATTGATAGGTGAAATGCAATGTACAAATACTATAAAATAAGGCAAATCAACTCTATTTGCTGCTCTCATCTCAACAGGAAGAGTTTCAGAAATTTGGTGAGAAACTTCTCTCTTATTTAAAGATAAGAGTCTTATTTGATTTGAAAACAATATTTGTCTTTTATTTTTTAAAAAATAACACTGAATGTTTTCTTATTTAGTTAACTTTGAAAATGTAAAAAATGAATCCAGTTGTAGTTATTTGTACATCAGGTTTTAAAGTAAACAAAACTTTTAAATCGTAATTAAAATTTAGTTGCTATTGATTGACTTGTAGAGGAGGGGGACTTTGGATATTGAATCTGAAAAATTAAATGAGAAGAGACCAAAGTTTATGCTGAAAAGAAGTTTTATGTTCATTACAGTGATTGTAGCTTTTTATATTGATAAGAAAAAAAATAACATTTGGTTATTTGTTAAAGATTACAATATACCCCCCCCCCTCTTTCTCTCTCTGGCAATTTTATTCTTTTTGTGTTATTATTTTTATATAAGTAACTGCAAATCAATTCACTACTGTGACAGAGTCATAATATTACAATGTTCCATGTTTGCTCTGGTCCCCGTTTCTGTTATTCATATAAACTTTTGAGTCAAAATACAATTTGTTCATTATCTCTGTATTTCATGAAGCGACGTTAACTTGTACTCAGATGCATTATTTTATTGATTTTGAAAATTTTTATCCTACGCAAATGCCAAAATAAGTCAAAAACAACTCAATATGTCATTTTACTTCTAAATTTACAAGTTGCATAATATCTTGGATACCTAGATCAGATTTTTCGTCGAGTTCAAGATAACACATTGTTTTGTTTTGATGTAATATGTATAATGAAAACAAAAACTTGACTTATCATTTTTGAATTTTTAAAACTGCTAAATCTAAGTTTCAAAAATCCGAAAATTTTAATTTTTTTTCAAGGAGATTCGACAAAAAGATAATATTGCAATTAGATATCATTGTTCTTGCTTGAGATGTAGGTCTACGTTTAGTAGAACATTGACATATGTATCAATATATTGCAACGTATATTAACACACCAGAATAGGAAACAGGGGGTGAATCAAGACACTGCCGTACTGTTTGTACATGTACACTCACTCTCATGACTAAGAACTTACCGTATAGCGGGCTTTCTTGGCGGATTTAATATTTGGCTTTTTGTCTGCTCTAATGTATACCTGTGTCCAATAATTTTGGCGTAATTTATTTTAGCAGACACAGGGTTTCAGTTCTTTGCAAATGAACACTTAGAAGACTTATGAATATTTAAGCGATTAGATTTTTAGCAGTCTACCATCAAAACGCCAAAAATAGGGCAAAATTAGCATTCTGCTAAAAAAAAACCCTCTATACGGTAATATGTAACTACAGTTGGGACAACGTCATACGGAAACCCATTTAAGACCTATCAAAAATATTTTTGAATTCGTTATAACGATTTTTAGAATTTGTTATAACGAATTGAATTTGTTATAACAGATTTTTAAAATTCGTTATAACGAATTTAATCTGTCATTACAGATTTGTTGATTCGATAAAACGAATTTAATCTGTTATTACAGATTTGTTGAATTCGTTATAGCCAATTCAAGAATTCAAAAATATTTTTTATAAGTCCTAAATGGGCTTCCGTACTGTCCAAAGTTCGTCTGTCTCTTTTTTCTACAACACTCTAATTTCTTTGATGAAATTGAATTTTTTTTGTATGAAATCACCACATAAAACCTAGCTAACAAAATAAACAGGTCAAACAAATGCTGCAAAAGTTTTTTGAATTTACTGTACTGTCCGCACAGGAATACTTCTTATAAACACAGACTACGTTAAGGCCTAATGTTTCTTTCGAGGGACTTTGAAAATGAAACAAGCAAGCAAAAACGATGAAAACAAAATTTTTGTTCATCGAAACCAACTGAAAGCTCAAAAATTCATTCAATAAATACAAATTAAATGCAGAAGAAACAAGGAGAACTAACACATAGGGCAGGTCCTCTTGATGAGCAAATCACTCTCGACCGGTCACGACCGCTGTATCTTCCTTCTCGTGATGGGACAAATGGAAACATCTGTAGATAATTTAATGTGTAAATATTGGTCTTATTATTGCTATGATCAACGACATTCAACAGTCAACCTAATCTCTTGTGCAAAATATGCACAATTTTTTTTGTCATTTGCACCAAATTATATGGTACACCGAAAAAATGAACTAAATTGTCAATGAACAAAAACACTATATTTGGAAAGAAAGGACTTGTTAACATAAAGATTGGATTGCCAAATCACCAACCTTATGTTATACGACTACGTCATTGTGCGTGTTTTTAAACCTAGCATTGCCATGCGGGTAAAATCATTATCTACCATCTTATATCCTTATGTGATGATATAAATAGAAACTGTACATCTAAATGACCTTTTAATCACCAAAATAATATTTCCTAAGGAAAATTGAACGCTTTAAACAATAATGCATGTAAGTGGATCATGTAATTTTTGTTGTTCAACATGAATATTCTCTTTTTAAGATGAGGAGAGGACTGGTGTCGATTTATACTTAAAAAAATAAGAGATTGGTACCCTAAAGTGTAACAGACGGACGGACGTACAGACAGACGGACGGACATCCTTTTGGAAAAAAACAATGCACACATCTTTTAATTAATGGATACCTGCCTTGCTTAACTCCTTATTAAAGACAAGACATAGCATTTATTAGAAGAATAGAAGAGGTAATTTATTTACTAAAATAAATGACAGAATAATCAAACAAGACATACAGTACCCGCATCGTTATTCTTTACAGGATACACGATACGATAGGATACACGCACGATACGATAGGATACACGCACGATACGATAGGATACAGGCACGATAGGACAGGATACACGCAAAACACGATAAACGCAAAACACGATACACGCAAAACACGATAAACGTAAAACACGATTGACCTGATAAACGATCTTCACGATAGGATAAACGCAAAACCTGATAGGATTGTTTCAAAATACGGAACGTTTTCTGACAAGACGAAAAGATTATTTTGTTTTAGTTACTGCAATATTTTAATTTAAATATTTGTAAAGCTTCAAATCTAAATTATAAAGTACATTTAATTATCATAATAAAAAAAATTGTTGTTTATTTATATATATTTTTATACAATGATTAAATCTATTATTATGAAATGGAGACTGTAATTTTTGTTTACATTTCTACTCAAGGGTGTGAATTTACGATTATTAATGTAAATGTTGAAATTCTTATCTTAAGGTTAAACTGTGACTCTTTTAATTATGGATATTTTAACATACATGTAATTGTTGCACAAAAATCCCTTACATAATTATGTGCCGTTTCTCACGGGTATTATTAAAAAATTATGAAACTCTTTAAATAGATTTATTATCTATGAAAAAATATACGTTTGTCCCTAATAAATTTTTCTACAAGTACTAAGTTATTTCCCGGAAGAAATTTACGCAATAAATTAAATATTTGTATTTAATGTCTAAAGCTTACAATCTCTAGTGTATCCAAAATTCGCAATTAAATATTAAAATCTTAGGACAAAAATACATGTAGAAGACCGGCCAAAAGAAAGGTCCAAAGAAATTGGCTTCAACGAACTATATAATTCAAAAAAATTAATTTCCTGAGTGGAAATCTAAATAATTGTTAATATAATGACGCTCCGCATTGATACAAGTAAACTGTGTCAACAGAATATGAATCTGCTACAACTGCACATGTACATGTACGTTTACCCTAAGCTCTCACTTATGTACATGTAAACATTTATATATCAGATACTTCAAACCTCGTATTAATTAACGAACATTGAATGATAAAATACTTTTTTTCTTCACAATACAAGACACAAAAAATAATACACAATAATACACAAATACTAGATACGATCTCGTTGCGAGCAACGAGTGGGTCTTCCGTCCAATTCTTGAGGAGATGAGATGAGATTTTGATTGAGATTTTCATTCTAAATTAATGATAAGGATTGTGAAGAAGAACTATTTTGCCTCGATAATCTATAAAAAGACATTGAACATTAAGGACAAAAATTCGACTTTTGGCCCCTCGCAGCCCCTAATATTAGGGATCAGCCTTTTATCTGCATATCATCTTAAAGCTCTCAGGATTTTCATCAATTTTTGTTCAACAACTTTTCAGAGATTCTTTTTCGTTATCGAGTTATTCGCAAAAGAAATATTTAGGGGCCAACCCTTCAACTCCCTAATGGTGACGTTTAGCGAAAAATGAAAGATTGCATATTGTTTAGAACATTATTTTGAACATCTTTTGTTCAATAATACTTATCAAAATATTTCTCTCTTTCGAGATATAAAGCGTCAAAGACTTAGCATTCTGGCCCCTTGTGGCCCCTAATTATGAACCATACGACATAAAAATCATAATATATAGTTTTAAATGGTTGAGATAAACATCTTTACTTCAGTAATGTATTACAAAATATTAACTGATAAAGAGTTATCGATTAAAGACTTTTGGCCCCTTTTGGCCCCTTATTTGAGTTCACAGCCCCTTTTTCTTGATTTCGTCTTAAAGATCTTATGATTTTGAATACTTTTTGTTCAACAACTATTCAGAGATTCTTTTTCGTTTTCGAGTTATTTGCAAAAGAAATATTTAGGGGCCAACCCTTCAACTCCCTAATGGGGACGTTTAGAGAAAAATGAAAGGTTGCATATTATTCAGAACATGATTTTGAACATCTCTTGTTCCATATTACTTATCAAAATATTTCTATCTTTCGAGATATAAAGCGTCAAAGATTTAGCATTCTGGCCCCTTGTGGCCCCTAATTATGAACCATACGACATAAAATTCATAATATATAGTTGTAAATGGTTGAGATAAACATCTTTACTTCAGTAATGTATTACAAAATATTAACTGATAAAGAGTTATCGATTAAAGACTTTTGGCCCCTTTTGGCCCCTAATTTGAGTTCACAGCCCCTTTTTCTTGATTTCGTCTTAAAGATCTTATGATTTTGAATACTTTTTGTTCAACAACTATTCAGAGATTCTTTTTCGTTTTCGAGTTATTTGCAAAAGAAATTTTTAGGGGCCAACCCTTCAACTCCCTAATGGGGACGTTTACAGAAAAATGAAAGGTTGCATATTGTTCAGAACATGATTTTGAACATCTTTTGTTAATATTACTTATCAAAATATTTCTCTCTTTCGAGATATAAAGCGTCAAAGATTTAGCATTCTGGCCCCTTGTGGCCCCTAATTATGTACCATACGACATAAAAATTGTAATATATAGTTGTACATTGTTGAGATGAACATTTTTGCTTCAGTAATGTATAACAAAATATTGACTTTAAAAGAGTTATTGAATAAAAACTGTTGGCCCCTTTCAGCCCCTAATTTGATGAGTCAGCACATTTTTCTTGATATCATATTAAAGACCTTTGTATTTTGCACAAATGTTGTTCAGTATATTTTAACAAAATATTTATATTTTAAAAGATATGATACAAAATGTCTCAAAAAATCACTCATAAAACGTGTCCTAAATTTTGACCCCTACCGAGCTTCCATACTGGGCATCTTCCGGAAAATATCCTGACCCAGGTGCAACATGGCAACATGTCCTCTATCATCACTAAAAATTTCAGCTCTCTAGCTTGAGCCGTTTTTGAGTTCCATCACAGACAAGGAGGTCCTCTAAATTTCGATCAAAGGGAGATAACTCCCGACCGGAAGTGAATTTCAAAAAAATGATTTGCCGGAATTAACTTCAGATGACAACGCATCGACTGTGAAAATTTGAAGCAAATCGAACGAGCCATCTCCGAGAAATCTTCTGCACAAATTTTGTAAGAAGAAAAAAGAATAAAAATAATAATAACTAGAGCAAAGCTCGTTGCAAAGCAACGAGTAGGTCTTCCGTCCTGTTTGACCGGAAGTAGCTTTCACTTTCAACAAAAAATGAGAAATAACGCCTAGAAATGGTTTGAATCCTCTAAAGCTATGTTAATTAATGCTGAAATAAGCAATTTTTGCTACTTCCGGTTTTACCGGAAGTGACGATGACGGACAGAATTAATTTTTATGCTCCCAGAGACATGTTACCAAAATACTTGAAAAGAAGAGCAAAAATACCCGTTTTTGACTACTTCCGGTTTGGCCGGAAGTGACGACGCCGGACGTATTTTGGCGACTCAGATAGATTAAGCTTGTCATTTTGAACAACTTTGCTTCTTTGAAGTATTACAAATTCTCAATACTTTTCGAGATATCAAGTAAAATTTATTGGCTCCCCTAGATCCCTAATTTTAAAGGTCAGCCCTTTTTTCGAGATATCATTTGAAAGATCTTAGAATTCTTCACAATTTTTGTTCTATATGTTTTAACAAAATATTTACAAGTAAAAAGATATAATAGAAAAAGTATTAAAAATTTTGAAACGCTCAATATGGCTTTTTTCAGACCATACCGAGCGTTAACGTGCAGTACTTCCGGTGAAAGTTAACAACACAATGCAAATCTACATTTGTTGCTCTATCTTCCAGACAAGGTTTCATCTTCCTGTGATGAGCGATTTTTAAGAAGAGCGACGGACAAAATGACCCTTAAAAATCACAAAATTGCGAAAATTTTCGAACCGGAAGTGACGTCATCAAAATAAAAAAAAATGCATGAAGTTTTTAATATGTTCTATCAGACCTGAAAGTTTCATAAAAATCTAACGAGCCGTTTTCGAGAAATCGCGTGCACAAAATCGGGGAGAAAAAAAATAATAAGAAAAACAGTGGAAAAGAAACAAAGGAATAACAAGAAGGTCTTCCGCTGAAGACGGAAGACCTTAACTAGATACGATCTCGTTGCGAGCAACGAGTGGGTCTTCCGTCCAATTTTCGATGAAATGAGATAAGATTTTGACTGGGATTTTCATTCAGAATAATGTTTTTTAGGTAATTGACGTTGCTTTGTGTAAATCTGTATTTGGACAGATGGAGAACATAAAACTATATGTTGCAAAATCTCTCAAAGGTCAAATAAATTATCACTTAAACAATTTTAAATTTTTTAAAAATCGAGGGCCATATTTGCATTGTGACGAATAGAAATCATCAAACAATGTGTTTATAAATCGCTCAAATGTTAAATAAAGTGAGATTTAAACGATTTAAATTTTCAAAAAAATTAAATTACTTCCAAATGTAAAATCAAGTACTATATTTGTATTGTGAGATATAGAAAACATCATACACTGTGTTTTGAAACCTCTCAGAGGTCAAATAGAGTGAGAAACGATTTAAAGTTTTCAAAAAAATTAAATTGCTTCAAAATGAAAAATCAAGTACTATATATGTATTGTAACAGATAGAGAACATCATACAATGTGTTTTGAAACCTCTCAGAGGTCAAATAGAGTGAAATTTAAATGATTTAAATTTTTCAAAAAATTTAAATTGCTTCGAAACATAAAATCAAGTACTATATCTGTATTGTGACAGATAGAGAACATCATACAATGTGTTTTGAAACCTCTCAGAGGTAAAATAGAGTGAGATTTAAACGATTTAATTTTTTTTTAAATTTAAATTGCTTCCAAACGTAAAATCAAGTACTTATATGTATTGTGACAGATAGAGAACATCATGCAATGTGTTTTGAAACCTCTCAAAGGTCAAATAGAGTGAGATTTAAACGATTTAAATTTTTCAAAAAAATTAAATTGCTTCAAAATGAAAAATCAAGTACTCTGTATGTATTGTAACAGATAGAGAACATCATACAATGTGTTTTGAAACCTCTCAGAGGTCAAATAGATTGAGATTTAAACGATTTAAATTTCTTTTAAAATTTAAATTGCTTCCAAACGTAAAATCAAGTATATATATGTATTGTGACAGATAGAGAACATCACACAATGTGTTTTGAAACCTCTCAGAGGTCAAATAGATTGAGATTTAACCGAATTAAATTTTTCAAAAAATTTAAATTGCTTTCAAATGTAAAATCAAATGCTATATATGTATTGTGACAGATAGAGAACATCATACAATGTGTTTTGAAACCTCTCAGAGGTCAAATAGAGTGAGATTTAAACGATTTAAATTTTTCAAAAAAATTAAATTGCTTCTTAATGTAAAACAAAGTATTATATATGTATTGTGGTAGATAGAGAACATCATACAATGTGTTTTGAAACCTCTCAGAGGTCAAATAGATTGAGATTTAAACGATTTAAATTTTTCAAAAAAAATTAAATTGCTTCAAAATGTAAAATCAAGTACTGTATATGTATTGTGACGAATAGAGAACATCATACTATGTGTTTTGAAACCTCTCAGAGGTCCAATAGAGTGAAATTTAAACGATTTAAATTTTTCAAAAAATTTAAATTGCTTCCAAACGTAAAATCAAGTACTACATATGTATTGTGACAGATAGAGAACATCATACAATGTGTTTTGAAACTTCTCAGAGGTCAAATAGTGTGAGATTTAAACGATTTAAATTTTTCAAATAATTTAAATTGCTTACAAATGTAAAATCAAGTACCATATATGTATTTTGACACATAGTGAACATCACACAATGTGTTTTGAAACCTCTCAGAGGTCAAATAGATTGAGTTTTAAACGATTTAAATTTTTCAAAAAATTTAGATTGCTTCAAAATGTAAAATCAAGTACTATATATGTATTGTGACAGATAGAGAACATCACACAATGTGTTTTGAAACCTCTCAGAGGTCAAATAAAGTGAGATTTACACGATTTAAATTTTTCAAAAAATTTAAATTGCTTCTAAATGTAAAATCAAGCGCTATATCAGATTTCAAAACACATTGTCTGATGTTGTCTATTAATTTTTATGCTCCCAGAGACATGTTACCAAAATACTTGAAAAGAAGAGCAAAAATACCCGTTTTTGACTACTTCCGGTTTGGCCGGAAGTGACGACGCCGGACGTATTTTGGCGACTCAGATAGATTAAGCTTGTCATTTTGAACAACTTTGCTTCTTTGAAGTATTACAAATTCTCAATACTTTTCGAGATATCAAGTAAAATTTATTGGCTCCCCTAGATCCCTAATTTTAAAGGTCAGCCCTTTTTTCGAGATATCATTTGAAAGATCTTAGAATTCTTCACAATTTTTGTTCTATATGTTTTAACAAAATATTTACAAGTAAAAAGATATAATAGAAAAAGTATTAAAAATTTTGAAACGCTCAATATGGCTTTTTTCAGACCATACCGAGCGTTAACGTGCAGTACTTCCGGTGAAAGTTAACAACACAATGCAAATCTACATTTGTTGCTCTATCTTCCAGACAAGGTTTCATCTTCCTGTGATGAGCGATTTTTAAGAAGAGCGACGGACAAAATGACCCTTAAAAATCACAAAATTGCGAAAATTTTCGAACCGGAAGTGACGTCATCAAAATAAAAAAAAATGCATCAAGTTTTTAATATGTTCTATCAGACCTGAAAGATTCATAAAAATCTAACGAGCCGTTTTAGAGAAATCGCGTGCACAAAATCGGGGAGAAAAAAAATAATAAGAAAAACAGTGGAAAAGAAACAAAGGAATAACAAGAAGGTCTTCCGCTGAAGACGGAAGACCTTAACTAGATACGATCTCGTTGCGAGCAACGAGTGGGTCTTCCGTCCAATTTTCGATGAAATGAGATAAGATTTTGACTGGGATTTTCATTCAGAATAATGTTTTTTAGGTAATTGACGTTGCTTTGTGTAAATCTGTATTTGGACAGATGGAGAACATAAAACTATATGTTGCAAAATCTCTCAAAGGTCAAATAAATTATCACTTAAACAATTTTAAATTTTTTAAAAATCGAGGGCCATATTTGCATTGTGACGAATAGAAATCATCAAACAATGTGTTTATAAATCGCTCAAATGTTAAATAAAGTGAGATTTAAACGATTTAAATTTTCAAAAAAATTAAATTACTTCCAAATGTAAAATCAAGTACTATATTTGTATTGTGAGATATAGAAAACATCATACACTGTGTTTTGAAACCTCTCAGAGGTCAAATAGAGTGAGAAACGATTTAAAGTTTTCAAAAAAATTAAATTGCTTCAAAATGAAAAATCAAGTACTATATATGTATTGTAACAGATAGAGAACATCATACAATGTGTTTTGAAACCTCTCAGAGGTCAAATAGAGTGAAATTTAAATGATTTAAATTTTTCAAAAAATTTAAATTGCTTCGAAACATAAAATCAAGTACTATATCTGTATTGTGACAGATAGAGAACATCATACAATGTGTTTTGAAACCTCTCAGAGGTAAAATAGAGTGAGATTTAAACGATTTAATTTTTTTTTAAATTTAAATTGCTTCCAAACGTAAAATCAAGTACTTATATGTATTGTGACAGATAGAGAACATCATGCAATGTGTTTTGAAACCTCTCAAAGGTCAAATAGAGTGAGATTTAAACGATTTAAATTTTTCAAAAAAATTAAATTGCTTCAAAATGAAAAATCAAGTACTCTGTATGTATTGTAACAGATAGAGAACATCATACAATGTGTTTTGAAACCTCTCAGAGGTCAAATAGATTGAGATTTAAACGATTTAAATTTCTTTTAAAATTTAAATTGCTTCCAAACGTAAAATCAAGTATATATATGTATTGTGACAGATAGAGAACATCACACAATGTGTTTTGAAACCTCTCAGAGGTCAAATAGATTGAGATTTAACCGAATTAAATTTTTCAAAAAATTTAAATTGCTTTCAAATGTAAAATCAAATGCTATATATGTATTGTGACAGATAGAGAACATCATACAATGTGTTTTGAAACCTCTCAGAGGTCAAATAGAGTGAGATTTAAACGATTTAAATTTTTCAAAAAATTTAAATTGCTTCCAAATGTTAAATCAAGTACTATAGATGTATTGTGACAGATAGAGAACATTATACAATGTGTTTTGAAATATTTCAAAGGTCCAATAGAGTGAGTTTTAAACGATTTAAAATTTTCAAAAAATTTAAATTGCTTCTTAATGTAAAACCAAGTATTATATATGTATTGTGGTAGATAGAGAACATCATACAATGTGTTTTGAAACCTCTGAGAGGTCAAATAGAGTGAGATTTAAACGATTTAAATTTTTCAAAAAAATTAAATTGCTTCTTAATGTAAAACAAAGTATTATATATGTATTGTGGTAGATAGAGAACATCATACAATGTGTTTTGAAACCTCTCAGAGGTCAAATAGATTGAGATTTAAACGATTTAAATTTTTCAAAAAAAATTAAATTGCTTCAAAATGTAAAATCAAGTACTGTATATGTATTGTGACGAATAGAGAACATCATACTATGTGTTTTGAAACCTCTCAGAGGTCCAATAGAGTGAAATTTAAACGATTTAAATTTTTCAAAAAATTTAAATTGCTTCCAAACGTAACATCAAGTACTACATATGTATTGTGACAGATAGAGAACATCATACAATGTGTTTTGAAACTTCTCAGAGGTCAAATAGAGTGAGATTTAAACGATTTAAATTTTTCAAAAAATTTAAATTGCTTACAAATGTAAAATCAAGTACTATATATGTATTGCGACAGATAGATAACATCACACAATGTGTTTTGAAACCTCTCAGAGGTCAAATAGATTGAGTTTTAAACGATTTAAATTTTTCAAAAAATTTAAATTGCTTCCAAATGTTAAATCAAGTACTATAGATGTATTGTGACAGATAGAGAACATTATACAATGTGTTTTGAAATATTTCAAAGGTCCAATAGAGTGAGTTTTAAACGATTTAAAATTTTCAAAAAATTTAAATTGCTTCTTAATGTAAAACCAAGTATTATATATGTATTGTGGTAGATAGAGAACATCATACAATGTGTTTTGAAACCTCTGAGAGGTCAAATAGAGTGAGATTTAAACGATTTAAATTTTTCAAAAAAATTAAATTGCTTCTTAATGTAAAACAAAGTATTATATATGTATTGTGGTAGATAGAGAACATCATACAATGTGTTTTGAAACCTCTCAGAGGTCAAATAGATTGAGATTTAAACGATTTAAATTTTTCAAAAAAAATTAAATTGCTTCAAAATGTAAAATCAAGTACTGTATATGTATTGTGACGAATAGAGAACATCATACTATGTGTTTTGAAACCTCTCAGAGGTCCAATAGAGTGAAATTTAAACGATTTAAATTTTTCAAAAAATTTAAATTGCTTCCAAACGTAAAATCAAGTACTACATATGTATTGTGACAGATAGAGAACATCATACAATGTGTTTTTAAACTTCTCAGAGGTCAAATAGAGTGAGATTTAAACGATTTAAATTTTTCAAAAAATTTAAATTGCTTACAAATGTAAAATCAAGTACTATATATGTATTGCGACAGATAGATAACATCACACAATGTGTTTTGAAACCTCTCAGAGGTCAAATAGATTGAGTTTTAAACGATTTAAATTTTTCAAAAAATTTAGATTGCTTCAAAATGTAAAATCAAGTACTATATATGTATTGTGACAGATAGAGAACATCACACAATGTGTTTTGAAACCTCTCAGAGGTCAAATAAAGTGAGATTTACACGATTTAAATTTTTCAAAAAATTTAAATTGCTTCTAAATGTAAAATCAAGCGCTATATCAGATTTCAAAACACATTGTCTGATGTTGTCTATCTGTCAAAATACACTTGTATATATTTTGTTACATTTGGAAGCAATTTAAATTTTTCAAAAAATTTAAATCATTTAAATCTCGCTCAATTTGACCGTTGAGAGATTTCAAAACACATTGTTTGGTGTTCTCCATCTGTCAAAATACAGATTTCATCTTTGAATTTTCATTTGGATGAAATTTAAATTTTTTGAAAAATTTAAATCGTTCAAATCTTGCTTTATTCGTTCTCTGAGATATTTCAAAACATATTGTATGATGTTCTCCATCTGTCAAAATACAGATTTCATCTTCGATTTTTTATTTGGATGAAATTTAAATTTTTTGAAAAATTTAAATCGTTTAAATCTAGCTTTATTCGGCCTCTGGGATATTTCAAAACACTTTGAATAATGATCTCCATCTGCCAAAGCACAGATATAGTATTTGATTTTACATTTGGAAGCAATTTAAATTTTTTGAAAAATTTAAATCGTTTAAATCTCACTCAATTTGACCTCTGAGAGGTTTTAAAACACATTGTATGATGTTCTCTATCTGTCATAATACAAATAAAGTACTTGATTTTACATTTAGAAGCAATTTAAATTTTTTGAAAAATTTAAATCGTTTAAATCTCACTCTAATTGACCTCTGAGAGGTTTCAAAACACATTGTATGATGTTCTCTATCTGTCAAAATACATATATAATACTTTGTTTTACATTTAGAAGAAATTTAAATTTTTTAAAAATTTTAAATCATTTAAATCTCACTCTATTTGTCCTTGGAGACATTTCAAAAAACACCATATGTTGTTATCGATCTTTTAAATTGCAGATGTAGTCCATGTTTAAACAATTTTGGAACCATTTCAATATTTTGAAAAATTTAAATTGATTAAATTTCACAATTTTTGAGCTTTGAAAGATTTCAAATTATGTGGTCTTATGTTTTCAATCCTTAAAAATACAATAATAGTTCTTGTTTCACCGTTTTGTTTTACCTTTGAAAGCAATTTAAAATAAAATTGAAAAATTTAAATTGTTTCAATTTCATTATATATTACTTTTGAGAATTTCCAATTACACTGTTTAATAACTTTTTCTATAAAAGAAGATACAAGCCAAAGATCATAGAGTATAGTCATTCGCAAGCGTCCTTCACAATGAGTTTGACATGTTCTGTCAAAACAGAATGCTGATGTATATGAGCTAATAGTTTCTGAATTAGTGCATTAAAAATCACAAGAAATATACCGTTGGAAACCTCTCAAAAAGATCTATTTGATAATTTAAAAAGTTTAATAATCGGTCAAGAAATGAACCATATAGGATGTTTTACATACATTAAAGGATATCCACCGAAGATCAAAGAGATCTAAAGAGTACCGTACTAACCGCAAGGATCCTTGATAATGAATTTGACATGTCCTGTCAAAATGAAAGGCTAACTTACCTGAGCTTATATTTTCTTCATTATTACACGTACAATAAAAAGAAATATACCGTTGGAAAGGTCTTGAAAAGATCTATTTGATGGTGTAAAAAAAATAGAAATCGGTCCATAAATAAAAAAGATATGAATTTTTAAAAGAAAAGTTCTAAAAGTACATTTGCACTCTATTGTCGAAACACACCTGAGCTTATAAAATGTTCATTATTGTACTCACATATAAAACAAATACATATTTGGAAAGTGCTCGCCAAGATCTATTTGATGACATAAAAAAAATTAAAATTGGATTAAAAAATTTTTTTTGAAAAATTTAAATTAAAAATTTGAAAAATTTTAACAACTTCTTAAAAATTTAAAAGCCCGTTGCAAAGGTAGAGTTCACATTTAATCATTCATGAAAGTTTCAAATCTCTATTTTATGTAGTTTTCTCTATGAAGGTCAGACAAAAATTGTAGAAATTACGTCATATTTCACGACCGGAAGTAAAATTAGAAAAAATGAAAAAAAAAGGATTGAGCCATGATTGTTCCCTTTCATCTCCGAAAGTTTCATAAAGATCCACTGAACCATTACTGAGATATCGGTGTAGGAAAAAAAAAATAATAATAAGAAAAAGAAACATAAGAATAATAGAAGGGTCTTCCGCTGAAGACGGAAGACCCTAATAATAAACAGATACGATCTCGTTGCAAGGAACGAGTGGGTCTTTCGTCCGATTCTTGATGAGATGAGATAAGATTTTGATTGAGATTTTCATTCTAAAATAATGATTAAGGTTTTAAAGAAGCACGTTTTGCCTCCATAATCTGTAAAAAGGGATTAAACATTACAGACTTAGAAATTCGACCTTTGGCTCCATTTGGCCCCTAATTTGAGCGCCCAGCCCCTTTTTCTTGATGTCATCTTAAAGCTCTTTAGATTTTAAACAATTTTTGTTCAACAACTATTCACAGATTCTTTTTCGTTTTCGAGTTATTTGCAAAAGAAATATTTAGGGGCCAACCCTTCAACTCCTTAATGGGGACGTTTAGGGAAAAATGAAAGGTTGCATATTGTTTAAAACATTATTTTGAACATCTTTTGTTCATTATTGCTTACCAAAATATTTCTTCCTTTCGAGATATAAAGCATCAAAGATTTAGCATTCTGGCCCCTTGTGGCCCCTAATTATGCATCATACGACATAAAAACCATAATATATAGTTGTAGATGGTTGAGATAAACATCTTTGCTTCAGTAATGTAATACAAAATATTAACTGATAAAGAGTTATCGAAAAAAAGATTTTTGGCCCCTCTTGGCCCCTAATTCGAATGCCCAGCCCCTTTTTCGGGATCTCCTCTTAAAGATCTTAACATTTTGAACATTTTTTGTTCAATAACTATTCAGAAATTCTTCTTCGTTTTTGAGCTATTAGCAAAAGAAATATTTAGGGGCCAACCCTTCAACTCCTTAATGGGGACGTTTAGCAAAAAATGAAAGGTTGCATACTGTTTAAAACATTATTTTGAACATCTCTTGTTCAATATTGCTTATCATTTAATTTATTTCTTACGTGTTATAAAGCATCAAAGATTTTGCATTCTGGCCCCTTGTGGCCCCTAATTATGTACCATACGACATGGATATTATAATATATAGTTGTAGATTGTTAAGCTTAACATTTTTTGTTCAGAAATATATACTAAAATATTGATTGTTAAAGAGTTATCGATTAAAGACTTCTGGCCCCTTTTTGCCCTTAATGTGATGAGTCAGCGCTTTTTTCTTGGTATAATATGAAAGATCTCGATGTTCTGCACAAATGATGTTCAGTATGTTTTAACAAAATATTTATACTTTAAAAGATATGATGCGAAACGTCTCAAAAAATCGGTCATGATTCGTGTCCTAAATTTTGACCCCTACCAAGCTCCCATACTAGGCACTTCCGGAAAATACCTGAACCAGGTGCAATATGGCAACATGTCCTCTACCATCCCTGAAAATTTCAGCTTTCTAGCTTGACCCGTTTTTGAGTTCCATCACAGACATGAAGGTCATCTAAATTTTGATTAAAGGGCGATAACTTCCGACCGGAAGTGATTTTTTCAAAATCAAATTGCGGGTACAAACTTCAGATAGAAACACATCAACACCGAAAATTTGAACCAAATCGATCGAGCCATCTCCGAGAAATCTTCTGCACAAAATCGGTAAGGAGAAAAAAGAATAATAATAACTAGATACGATCTCGTTGCGAGCAACGAGTGGGTCTTCCGTCAAATTTTCGATGAAATTCATCAAAAGCAGGAATTTATCGTAATATCCGATTATCGTATTATCGGATCGACTTAAACAGCGTAAAATAGAATTCCGGTTAATCTGATCGACTTATATACCGACAAATAGGAATGTTCTAGAATAATGACGTCACATGCGCAATTAGGATGCGCGTACGGTTCAAATATTCAAAATGGAGGATATCAATATATAAGCTGTCATATCATTGGTTGACCAATCACAGCCATCGTTAAATGTCCGCCATTGTAACTAAATATAAGTTGTTTACTTCTAAAACGCGAGGACATGTTCTGTCGAAACAGAATGCTTATAGATATGAGCTAATAGTTTCTGAATTAGTGCATTAAAAATCACAAGAAATATACCGTTGGAAACCTCTCAAAAAGATCTATATGATATTTTAAAAAGTTTAAAAATCGGTCTAGAAATGAACCATATAGGACGTTTTACATACATCAAAGGATATACATCGAAGATCAAAGAGATCTAAAGAGTACCGTACTAACCGCAAGATTGCAGATTGTTATGATAAAGTATTTGCTTCAGTAAAGAATCAAAATATTGCATTTTGGCCCCTCTAGGCCCCTAATTTGAGGGGCCAGCCCCTTTTTCTTGATATCAAAAGAAAGATCTTTTAAATTTGAATACATTTTGTGCAACAATTACTCAGAAATTGCTTTTTGTTTCCGAGATATGTAGAAAAGAAATATTTAGGAGCCAGCCCTCAAAGTCCTTAATGGGGCCATTTAGGAAAAATTCAAAGGTTGCATATTGTTTAGAACATTATTCTAAACATCTTTTGTTCAATATTGCTTTTCAAAATATTTCTCCATTTCAAGATACGAAGCGTCAAAGATTGAGCATTCTGGCCCCTTGTGGCCCCTAATTACGTAACATATGATCACAACATTATTATATATAGTTGCTGATTGTTAAGATAAACATATTTGCTTCAGTAATGAATAACAAAATATTGATCATTAAAGAGATATAGATTAAAGACTTTTGGCCCCCCCTAGGCCCCTAATTTGAGGGGCCAGTCCCTTTTTCTTGATGTCAAAAGAAAGCTCTCATAAATTTGAATAATATTTGTTCAACAACTATTCAGAAATTCCTTTTCGTTTCCGAGATATGTATATAAGAAATATTTAGGGGCCAGCCCTCAAAGTCCTTAATGGGGTCATTTAGCAAAAATTCAAAGGTTGCATATTGTTTAGAACATTATTCTGAACATCTTTTGTTCAATATTGCTTTTCAAAATATTTCTCCATTTCGAGATACGAAGTGTCAAAGATTTAGCATTCTGGCCCCTTGTGGCCCCTAATTACGTAACATATGATCATAAAATTATAATATATGGTTGCATATTGTTAAAATAAACATATTTGCTTCAGTAATGTATAACAAAATATTTACCGTTTAAAAGATATTAAGAAAAGACTTTCTGGCCCTTTAAACCCTTAGTTAAAGGGGCCAGCCCCTATTTCTTGATTTCAAATGATAGATCTTTTCAATTTGCACAACTTTTGTTCAGTATGTTATAACAAATTATTCATAATTTAAAAGATATGATAAAAAATGTCGCTAAAAATCACTCATGATTCGCGTCCTAAATTTCGACCCCTAGCGAGCTTCCATACTAGACACTTCCGGAAAATTTGAAAACCCAGGTGCACAACTACAACATGTCCTCTATTATCACTGAAAATTTCAGTCCTATAGCTTTAGCCGTTTTTGAGTTCCATCGCAGACAAAAGGGTACCCCGAAAATCAATAAAAGGGCGATAACTTCTGACCGGAAGTAAATTTTCAAAAACGGAGTTGCCGGTACAAACTTCAAATGATTATACATTCTCTCTGAAAATTTGAAGAAAATCGGTCGAGCCATCTCCGAGAAATCTTCTGCACAAAATCGGTAAGAAAAAAAAAGAATAATAATAATAATAACTAGAAAAGAAACTCGTTGCGAGCAACGAGAGGTCTTCCGTCCGATTCAGAAAAAAAGTAAAATCAAACTGAAAAAGTGACTTTAAAAATCGGAAACATGGGGGATCGAAACCGGGTTGCCAGCGTGAAAATCCATTGCGGTACCCATTACACCTTTGGGAACCCGCTTAAAATTAACATTCGAATATTGCGAGATTGTTTTCTTATTCCAACATACATTACATTTTTTTAAAATTCAGTTTGGAATTATAACACGAGAGCTAGCTTGCCAAACTTTGATCAAGATGATCACATCGGAATTTGTTGCTTGAGTTTTAACAGTAATTTTTAGGATAGATAATCTATTAATGATGAACAGATGATACAGTTTTCTTTCCTTTTTGTCCCCCGCTTTCGCGAAAGCGAGGGGACATTAAATCTCATTCGTCTGTCCGTCTGTCAGTCTGTCCGTCACAAAAACTTTAACCTTGCCCATAACTTTTGATTTAGTGGAGCTATGACTTTCATATTTCACATGTGTATTCCTTGTGACAAGACGTTTCTTTGGGTACCACCAAATTTGACCTTTTGACTTTGACCTTGGAGTTTGACCCACTTTTACTAAAAAATTCCAAACTTTTACTTTGGCCATAACTTTTGAATAGTAGGTACTAGGACATTCATATTTCACATATGTATTGTTTGTGGCAAGACATTTCATTGGATAACAACAACCTTGACCTTTTGACCTTGACCTTGGAGATTTACGTACTTATGAAAAACTTTCACCTTGACCATATCTTTTGAATGGTGAGGACTAAGGCTTTCGTACTTCACATATGTAATACTCCTGAGAAGACCTTTCATTGGATACAAATAACTTTTACCCTTTGACATTGACCTTGGAGATTTAACGACTTTTAAAAAGTTTTAACCTTGGTCACAACTTTTAAACAGTAGACACTAGGACTTTTATATTTCACATATGTATTCCCTGTGGCAAGACAATTCATTGGATACAAACAACCTTGACCTTTTGACCTTGACCTTGGAGATTTACATCCTTATGAAAAACTTTAACCTTGACCATAACTTTTGAACAGTGAGGGTTAGGGCTTTCGTACTTCACATATGTAATTCTTTTGAAAAGACCTTTTATTGGATACCAACAACTTTGCCCTTTGACCTTGACATTGGAGTTTTAACTACTTTTTTTTTTAAAACTTTAACTTTGGTCCTAACTTTTGAACGGTAGATACTTGGTCTTTTATATTTCACATATGTATTCTTTGTTTCAAGTCCTTTCATTGGATATCATCAACTTTGACCTTTTGACCTTGACCCTAAAGATTTACGTACTTATGTAAAAAACTTTAACCTTGACCATAGCTTTTGAACAGTAAGGGCGAGAGCTTTCATACTTCACATATGTAATCCTTGTGAGAAAACCT